>NW_026974192.1:0-161000 GCF_037042905.1 Lytechinus pictus | reverse complement strand
ATATTTTTCTCTTAGCCAATCAGATAGCTTGTATCATTTGTCACTGAAATAATTTGCTAACCCTAACCCACTCCAAACGAGCCATGTTCTGAGGTGTTTTCTAGCATCCAAACAGGTTAATATACGGAAAATAAAGTAGATCCATCACGACCTTGCAAAATTGACCAAAATTGAGCAAAATAAGTATTTTCCAAAATGAAGCCCAATACCCCCAAACGAGCCATGTTCTGAGGAATCTTCTAGCATCCAAACAGGTTAATATACGGAAATAAAGTAGAGCCATCGCGACCTGGCAAAATTGACAAAAATTGAGCAAAATAAGTATTTTCCAAAATGAAGCCCAATACCCCCAAACCAGCCGTGTTCGTGTTCGATGGATGCTAGAAGTAGCATCCATCGAATTTTTCCCCACTCGGGTTAGGGCAATTTGCTCTTAGCCAATCAGATAGCTCGTTTCATTTGTCAGTGAAATTATTTGCTCTTAGCCAATCAGATATTTCGTTTCTTTTGTAATATTTTTCTCTTAACCAATCAGATAGCTTGTATCATTTGTCAGTGAAACAATTTTCTCTTAGCCAATCAGATAGCTTGTATCATTTGTCACTGAAATAATTTGCTAACCCTAACCCACTCCAAACGAGCCATGTTCTGAGGGGTTTTCTAGCATCCAAACAGGTTAATATACGGAAAAAAAAGTAGATCCATCACCAACTGGCAAAATTGACAAAAATTGAGCAAAATAAGTATTTTCCAAAAGGAAGCCCAATACCCCCAAACCAGCCGTGTTCGTGTTCGATGGATGCTAGAAGTAGCATCCATCGAATTTTTCCCCACTCGGGTTAGGGCAATTTGCTCTTAGCCAATCAGATAGCTCGTTTCATTTGTCAGTGAAATTATTTGCTCTTAGCCAATCAGATGGTTCGTTTCTTTTGTAATATTTTTCTCTTAACCAATCAGATAGCTTGTATCATTTGTCAGTGAAACAATTTTCTCTTAGCCAATCAGATAGCTTGTATCATTTGTCACTGAAATAATTTGCTAACCCTAACCCACTCCAAACGAGCCATGTTCTGAGGGGTTTTCTAGCATCCAAACAGGTTAATATACGGAAAAACAAGTAGATCCATCGCGACCTGGCAAAATTGACAAAAATTGAGCAAAATAAGTATTTTCCAAAATGAAGCCCAATACCCCCAAACCAGCCGTGTTCGTGTTCGATGGATGCTAGAAGTAGCATCCATCGAATTTTTCCCCACTCGGGTTAGGGCAATTTGTTCTTAGCCAATCAGATAGCTCGTTTCATTTGTCAGTGAAGTAATTTGCTCTTAGCCAATCAGATGGCTCGTTTCATTTGTAATATTTTTCTCTTAGCCAATCAGATAGCTTGTATCATTTGTCACTGAAATAATTTGCTAACCCTAACCCACTCCAAACGAGCCATGTTCTGAGGGGTTTTCTAGCATCCAAACAGGTTAATATACGAAAAAAAAAGTAGATCCATCGCGACCTGGCAAAATTGACAAAAATTGAGCAAAATAAGTATTTTCCAAAATGAAGCCCAATACCCCCAAACCAGCCGTGTTCGTGTTCGATGGATGCTAGAAGTAGCATCCATCGAATTTTTCCCCACTCGGGTTAGGGCAATTTGTTCTTAGCCAATCAGATAGCTCGTTTCATTTGTCAGTGAAGTAATTTGCTCTTAGCCAATCAGATGGCTCGTTTCATTTGTAATATTTTTCTCTTAGCCAATCAGATAGCTTGTATCATTTGTCACTGAAATAATTTGCTAACCCTAACCCACTCCAAACGAGCCATGTTGTGAGGTGTTTTCTAGCATCCAAACAGGTTAATATACGGAAAATAAAGTAGATCCATCACGACCTTGCAAAATTGACCAAAATTGAGCAAAATAAGTATTTTCGAAAATGAAGCACAATACCCCCAAACCTCCCGTGTTCGTGTTTGATGGATGCTAGAAGTAGCATCCTTGGAGTTTTTCCCCACTCGGGTTAGGATAATTTGCTCTTAGCCAATCAGATAGCTCGTTTCATTTGTCAGTGAAATTATTTGCTCTTAGCCAATCAGATGGTTCGTTTCATTTGTAATATTTTTCTCTTAGCCAATCAGATAGCTTGTATTATTTGTCAGTGAAACAATTTTCTCTTAGCCAATCAGATAGCTTGTATCATTTGTCACTGAAATAATTTGCTAACCCTAACCCACTCCAAACGAGCCATGTTCTGAGGGGTTTTCTAGCATCCAAACAGGTAAATATACGGAAAAAAAAGTAGATCCATCGCGACCTGGCAAAATTGACAAAAATTGAGCAAAATAAGTATTTTCCAAAATGAAGCCCAATACCCCCAAACGAGCCATGTTCTGAGGAATCTTCTAGCATCCAAACATGTTAATATACGGAAATAAAGTAGAGCCATCGCAACCTGGCAAAATTGACAAAAATTGAGCAAAATAAGTATTTTCCAAAATGAAGCCCAATACCCCCAAACCAGCCGTGTTCGTGTTCGATGGATGCTAGAAGTAGCATCCATCGAATTTTTCCCCACTCGGGTTAGGGCAATTTGCTCTTAGCCAATCAGATAGCTCGTTTCATTTGTCAGTGAAATTATTTGCTCTTAGCCAATCAGATGGTTCGTTTCATTTGTAATATTTTTCTCTTAACCAATCAGATAGCTTGTATCATTTGTCAGTGAAACAATTTTCTCTTAGCCAATCAGATAGCTTGTATCATTTGTCACTGAAATAATTTGCTAACCCTAACCCACTCCAAACGAGCCATGTTCTGAGGGGTTTTCTAGCATCCAAACAGGTTAATATACGAAAAAAAAAGTAGATCCATCGCGACCTGGCAAAATTGACAAAAATTGAGCAAAATAAGTATTTTCCAAAATGAAGCCCAATACCCCCAAACCAGCCGTGTTCGTGTTCGATGGATGCTACAAGTAGCATCCATCGAATTTTTCCCCACTCGGGTTAGGGCAATTTGCTCTTAGCCAATCAGATAGCTCGTTTCATTTGTCAGTGAAATAATTTGCTCTTAGCCAATCAGATGGCTCGTTTCATTTGTAATATTTTTCTCTTAGCCAATCAGATAGCTTGTATCATTTGTCACTGAAATAATTTGCTAACCCTAACCCACTCCAAACGAGCCATGTTCTGAGGTGTTTTCTAGCATCCAAACAGGTTAATATACGGAAAATAAAGTAGATCCATCACGACCTTGCAAAATTGACCAAAATTGAGCAAAATAAGTATTTTCCAAAATGAAGCCCAATACCCCCAAACGAGCCATGTTCTGAGGAATCTTCTAGCATCCAAACAGGTTAATATACGGAAATAAAGTAGAGCCATCGCGACCTGGCAAAATTGACAAAAATTGAGCAAAATAAGTATTTTCCAAAATGAAGCCCAATACCCCCAAACCAGCCGTGTTCGTGTTCGATGGATGCTAGAAGTAGCATCCATCGAATTTTTCCCCACTCGGGTTAGGGCAATTTGCTCTTAGCCAATCAGATAGCTCGTTTCATTTGTCAGTGAAATTATTTGCTCTTAGCCAATCAGATGGTTCGTTTCTTTTGTAATATTTTTCTCTTAACCAATCAGATAGCTTGTATCATTTGTCAGTGAAACAATTTTCTCTTAGCCAATCAGATAGCTTGTATCATTTGTCACTGAAATAATTTGCTAACCCTAACCCACTCCAAACGAGCCATGTTCTGAGGGGTTTTCTAGCATCCAAACAGGTTAATATACGGAAAAAAAAAGTAGATCCATCGCGACCTGGCAAAATTGACAAAAATTGAGCAAAATAAGTATTTTCCAAAATGAAGCCCAATACCCCCAAACCAGCCGTGTTCGTGTTCGATGGATGCTAGAAGTAGCATCCATCGAATTTTTCCCCACTCGGGTTAGGGCAATTTGCTCTTAGCCAATCAGATAGCTCGTTTCATTTGTCAGTGAAATTATTTGCTCTTAGCCAATCAGATGGTTCGTTTCATTTGTAATATTTTTCTCTTAGCCAATCAGATAGCTTGTATTATTTGTCAGTGAAACAATTTTCTCTTAGCCAATCAGATAGCTTGTATCATTTGTCACTGAAATAATTTGCTTACCCTAACCCACTCCAAACGAGCCATGTTCTGAGGGGTTTTCTAGCATCCAAACAGGTTAATATACGGAAAAAAAAGTAGATCCATCGCGACCTGGCAAAATTGACAAAAATTGAGCAAAATAAGTATTTTCCAAAATGAAGCCCAATACCCCCAAACGAGCCATGTTCTGAGGAATCTTCTAGCATCCAAACATGTTAATATACGAAAATAAAGTAGAGCCATCGCAACCTGGCAAAATTGACAAAAATTGAGCAAAATAAGTATTTTCCAAAATGAAGCCCAATACCCCCAAACCAGCCGTGTTCGTGTTCGATGGATGCTAGAAGTAGCATCCATCGAATTTTTCCCCACTCGGGTTAGGGCAATTTGCTCTTAGCCAATCAGATAGCTCGTTTCATTTGTCAGTGAAATTATTTGCTCTTAGCCAATCAGATGGTTCGTTTCATTTGTAATATTTTTCTCTTAGCCAATCAGATAGCTTGTATTATTTGTCAGTGAAACAATTTTCTCTTAGCCAATCAGATAGCTTGTATCATTTGTCACTGAAATAATTTGCTAACCCTAACCCACTCCAAACGAGCCATGTTCTGAGGGGGTTTTTAGCATCCAAACAGGTTAATATACGGAAAAAAAAGTAGATCCATCGCGACCTGGCAAAATTGACAAAAATTGAGCAGAATAAGTATTTTCCAAAATGAAGCACAATACCCCCAAACGAGCCATGTTCTGAGGAATCTTCTAGCATCCAAACAGGTTAATATACGGAAAATAAAGTAGATCCATCACGACCTTGCAAAATTGACCAAAATTGAGCAAAATAAGTATTTTCCAAAATGAAGCCCAATACCCCCAAACGAGCCATGTTCTGAGGAATCTTCTAGCATCCAAACAGGTTAATATACGGAAATAAAGTAGAGCCATCGCGACCTGGCAAAATTGACAAAAATTGAGCAAATTAAGTATTTTCCAAAATGAAGCCCATACCCCCAAACCAGCCGTGTTCGTGTTCGATGGATGCTAGAAGTAGCATCCATCGAATTTTTCCCCACTCGGGTTAGGGCAATTTGCTCTTAGCCAATCAGATAGCTCGTTTCATTTGTCAGTGAAATAATTTGCTCTTAGCCAATCAGATGGCTCGTTTCATTTGTAATATTTTTCTCTTAGCCAATCAGATAGCTTGTATCATTTGTCACTGAAATAATTTGCTAACCCTAACCCACTCCAAACGAGCCATGTTCTGAGGTGTTTTCTAGCATCCAAACAGGTTAATATACGGAAAATAAAGTAGATCCATCACGACCTTGCAAAATTGACCAAAATTGAGCAAAATAAGTATTTTCCAAAATGAAGCCCAATACCCCCAAACGAGCCATGTTCTGAGGAATCTTCTAGCATCCAAACAGGTTAATATACGGAAATAAAGTAGAGCCATCGCGACCTGGCAAAATTGACAAAAATTGAGCAAAATAAGTATTTTCCAAAATGAAGCCCAATACCCCCAAACCAGCCGTGTTCGTGTTCGATGGATGCTAGAAGTAGCATCCATCGAATTTTTCCCCACTCGGGTTAGGGCAATTTGCTCTTAGCCAATCAGATAGCTCGTTTCATTTGTCAGTGAAATTATTTGCTCTTAGCCAATCAGATGGTTCGTTTCTTTTGTAATATTTTTCTCTTAACCAATCAGATAGCTTGTATCATTTGTCAGTGAAACAATTTTCTCTTAGCCAATCAGATAGCTTGTATCATTTGTCACTGAAATAATTTGCTAACCCTAACCCACTCCAAACGAGCCATGTTCTGAGGGGTTTTCTAGCATCCAAACAGGTTAATATACGGAAAAAAAAAGTAGATCCATCGCGACCTGGCAAAATTGACAAAAATTGAGCAAAATAAGTATTTTCCAAAATGAAGCCCAATACCCCCAAACCAGCCGTGTTCGTGTTCGATGGATGCTAGAAGTAGCATCCATCGAATTTTTCCCCACTCGGGTTAGGGCAATTTGCTCTTAGCCAATCAGATAGCTCGTTTCATTTGTCAGTGAAATAATTTGCTCTTAGCCAATCAGATGGCTCGTTTCATTTGTAATATTTTTCTCTTAGCCAATCAGATAGCTTGTATCATTTGTCACTGAAATAATTTGCTAACCCTAACCCACTCCAAACGAGCCATGTTCTGAGGTGTTTTCTAGCATCCAAACAGGTTAATATACGGAAAATAAAGTAGATCCATCACGACCTTGCAAAATTGACCAAAATTGAGCAAAATAAGTATTTTCCAAAATGAAGCCCAATACCCCCAAACGAGCCATGTTCTGAGGAATCTTCTAGCATCCAAACAGGTTAATATACGGAAATAAAGTAGAGCCATCGCGACCTGGCAAAATTGACAAAAATTGAGCAAAATAAGTATTTTCCAAAATGAAGCCCAATACCCCCAAACCAGCCGTGTTCGTGTTCGATGGATGCTAGAAGTAGCATCCATCGAATTTTTCCCCACTCGGGTTAGGGCAATTTGCTCTTAGCCAATCAGATAGCTCGTTTCATTTGTCAGTGAAATTATTTGCTCTTAGCCAATCAGATGGTTCGTTTCTTTTGTAATATTTTTCTCTTAACCAATCAGATAGCTTGTATCATTTGTCAGTGAAACAATTTTCTCTTAGCCAATCAGATAGCTTGTATCATTTGTCACTGAAATAATTTGCTAACCCTAACCCACTCCAAACGAGCCATGTTCTGAGGGGTTTTCTAGCATCCAAACAGGTTAATATACGGAAAAAAAAAGTAGATCCATCGGGACCTGGCAAAATTGACAAAAATTGAGCAAAATAAGTATTTTCCAAAATGAAGCCCAATACCCCCAAACCAGCCGTGTTCGTGTTCGATGGATGCTAGAAGTAGCATCCATCGAATTTTTCCCCACTCGGGTTAGGGCAATTTGCTCTTAGCCAATCAGATAGCTCGTTTCATTTGTCAGTGAAATTATTTGCTCTTAGCCAATCAGATGGTTCGTTTCTTTTGTAATATTTTTCTCTTAACCAATCAGATAGCTTGTATCATTTGTCAGTGAAACAATTTTCTCTTAGCCAATCAGATAGCTTGTATCATTTGTCACTGAAATAATTTGCTAACCCTAACCAACTCCAAACGAGCCATGTTCTGAGGGGTTTTCTAGCATCCAAACAGGTTAATATACGGAAAAAAAAAGTAGATCCATCGCGACCTGGCAAAATTGACAAAAATTGAGCAAAATAAGTATTTTCCAAAATGAAGCCCAATACCCCCAAACCAGCCGTGTTCGTGTTCGATGGATGCTAGAAGTAGCATCCATCGAATTTTTTCCCACTCGGGTTAGGGCAATTTGCTCTTAGCCAATCAGATAGCTCGTTTCATTTGTCAGTGAAATAATTTGCTCTTAGCCAATCAGATGGCTCGTTTCATTTGTAATATTTTTCTCTTAGCCAATCAGATAGCTTGTATCATTTGTCAATGAAATAATTTGCTAACCCTAACCCACTCCAAACGAGCCATGTTGTGAGGTGTTTTCTAGCATCCAAACAGGTATTATAATATACGGAAAATAAAGTAGATCCATCACGACCTTGCAAAATTGACCAAAATTGAGCAAAATAAGTATTTTCCAAAATGAAGCCCAATACCCCCAAACGAGCCATGTTCTGAGGAATCTTCTAGCATCCAAACAGGTTAATATACGGAAATAAAGTAGAGCCATCGCGACCTGGCAAAATTGACAAAAATTGAGCAAAATAAGTATTTTCCAAAATGAAGCCCAATACCCCCAAACCAGCCGTGTTCGTGTTCGATGGATGCTAGAAGTAGCATCCATCGAATTTTTCCCCACTCGGGTTAGGGCAATTTGCTCTTAGCCAATCAGATAGCTCGTTTCATTTGTCAGTGAAATTATTTGCTCTTAGCCAATCAGATGGTTCGTTTCTTTTGTAATATTTTTCTCTTAACCAATCAGATAGCTTGTATCATTTGTCAGTGAAACAATTTTCTCTTAGCCAATCAGATAGCTTGTATCATTTGTCACTGAAATAATTTGCTAACCCTAACCCACTCCAAACGAGCCATGTTCTGAGGGGTTTTCTAGCATCCAAACAGGTTAATATACGGAAAAAAAAAGTAGATCCATCGCGACCTGGCAAAATTGACAAAAATTGAGCAAAATAAGTATTTTCCAAAATGAAGCCCAATACCCCCAAACGAGCCATGTTCTGAGGAATCTTCTAGCATCCAAACATGTTAATATACGGAAATAAAGTAGAGCCATCGCAACCTGGCAAAATTGACAAAAATTGAGCAAAATAAGTATTTTCCAAAATGAAGCCCAATACCCCCAAACCAGCCGTGTTCGTGTTCGATGGATGCTAGAAGTAGCATCCATCGAATTTTTCCCCACTCGGGTTAGGGCAATTTGCTCTTAGCCAATCAGATAGCTCGTTTCATTTGTCAGTGAAATTATTTGCTCTTAGCCAATCAGATGGTTCGTTTCATTTGTAATATTTTTCTCTTAGCCAATCAGATAGCTTGTATTATTTGTCAGTGAAACAATTTTCTCTTAGCCAATCAGATAGCTTGTATCATTTGTCACTGAAATAATTTGCTAACCCTAACCCACTCCAAACGAGCCATGTTCTGAGGGGTTTTCTAGCATCCAAACAGGTTAATATACGGAAAAAAAAGTAGATCCATCGCGACCTGGCAAAATTGACAAAAATTGAGCAAAATAAGTATTTTCCAAAATGAAGCCCAATACCCCCAAACGAGCCATGTTCTGAGGAATCTTCTAGCATCCAAACATGTTAATATACGGAAATAAAGTAGAGCCATCGCAACCTGGCAAAATTGACAAAAATTGAGCAAAATAAGTATTTTCCAAAATGAAGCCCAATACCCCCAAACCAGCCGTGTTCGTGTTCGATGGATGCTAGAAGTAGCATCCATCGAATTTTTCCCCACTCGGGTTAGGGCAATTTGCTCTTAGCCAATCAGATAGCTCGTTTCATTTGTCAGTGAAATTATTTGCTCTTAGCCAATCAGATGGTTCGTTTCATTTGTAATATTTTTCTCTTAGCCAATCAGATAGCTTGTATTATTTGTCAGTGAAACAATTTTCTCTTAGCCAATCAGATAGCTTGTATCATTTGTCACTGAAATAATTTGCTAACCCTAACCCACTCCAAACGAGCCATGTTCTGAGGGGTTTTCTAGCATCCAAACAGGTTAATATACGGAAAAAAAAGTAGATCCATCGCGACCTGGCAAAATTGACAAAAATTGAGCAAAATAAGTATTTTCCAAAATGAAGCCCAATACCCCCAAACGAGCCATGTTCTGAGGAATCTTCTAGCATCCAAACAGGTTAATATACGGAAAATAAAGTAGATCCATCACGACCTTGCAAAATTGACCAAAATTGAGCAAAATAAGTATTTTCCAAAATGAAGCCCAATACCCCCAAACGAGCCATGTTCTGAGGAATCTTCTAGCATCCAAACAGGTTAATATACGGAAATAAAGTAGAGCCATCGCGACCTGGCAAAATTGACAAAAATTGAGCAAATTAAGTATTTTTTCCAAAATGAAGCCCAATACCCCCAAACCAGCCGTGTTCGTGTTCGATGGATGCTAGAAGTAGCATCCATCGAATTTTTCCCCACTCGGGTTAGGGCAATTTGCTCTTAGCCAATCAGATAGCTCGTTTCATTTGTCAGTGAAATTATTTGCTCTTAGCCAATCAGATGGCTCGTTTCATTTGTAATATTTTTCTCTTAGCCAATCAGATAGCTTGTATCATTTGTCACTGAAATAATTTGCTAACCCTAACCCACTCCAAACGAGCCATGTTCTGAGGTGTTTTCTAGCATCCAAACAGGTTAATATACGGAAAATAAAGTAGATCCATCACGACCTTGCAAAATTGACCAAAATTGAGCAAAATAAGTATTTTCCAAAATGAAGCCCAATACCCCCAAACGAGCCATGTTCTGAGGAATCTTCTAGCATCCAAACAGGTTAATATACGGAAATAAAGTAGAGCCATCGCGACCTGGCAAAATTGACAAAAATTGAGCAAAATAAGTATTTTCCAAAATGAAGCCCAATACCCCCAAACCAGCCGTGTTCGTGTTCGATGGATGCTAGAAGTAGCATCCATCGAATTTTTCCCCACTCGGGTTAGGGCAATTTGCTCTTAGCCAATCAGATAGCTCGTTTCATTTGTCAGTGAAATTATTTGCTCTTAGCCAATCAGATGGTTCGTTTCTTTTGTAATATTTTTCTCTTAACCAATCAGATAGCTTGTATCATTTGTCAGTGAAACAATTTTCTCTTAGCCAATCAGATAGCTTGTATCATTTGTCACTGAAATAATTTGCTAACCCTAACCCACTCCAAACGAGCCATGTTCTGAGGGGTTTTCTAGCATCCAAACAGGTTAATATACGGAAAAAAAGTAGATCCATCACGAACTGGCAAAATTGACAAAAATTGAGCAAAATAAGTATTTTCCAAAAGGAAGCCCAATACCCCCAAACCAGCCGTGTTCGTGTTCGATGGATGCTAGAAGTAGCATCCATCGAATTTTTCCCCACTCGGGTTAGGGCAATTTGCTCTTAGCCAATCAGATAGCTCGTTTCATTTGTCAGTGAAATTATTTGCTCTTAGCCAATCAGATGGTTCGTTTCTTTTGTAATATTTTTCTCTTAACCAATCAGATAGCTTGTATCATTTGTCAGTGAAACAATTTTCTCTTAGCCAATCAGATAGCTTGTATCATTTGTCACTGAAATAATTTGCTAACCCTAACCCACTCCAAACGAGCCATGTTCTGAGGGGTTTTCTAGCATCCAAACAGGTTAATATACGGAAAAACAAGTAGATCCATCGCGACCTGGCAAAATTGACAAAAATTGAGCAAAATAAGTATTTTCCAAAATGAAGCCCAATACCCCCAAACCAGCCGTGTTCGTGTTCGATGGATGCTAGAAGTAGCATCCATCGAATTTTTCCCCACTCGGGTTAGGGCAATTTGTTCTTAGCCAATCAGATAGCTCGTTTCATTTGTCAGTGAAGTAATTTGCTCTTAGCCAATCAGATGGCTCGTTTCATTTGTAATATTTTTCTCTTAGCCAATCAGATAGCTTGTATCATTTGTCACTGAAATAATTTGCTAACCCTAACCCACTCCAAACGAGCCATGTTCTGAGGGGTTTTCTAGCATCCAAACAGGTTAATATACGAAAAAAAAAGTAGATCCATCGCGACCTGGCAAAATTGACAAAAATTGAGCAAAATAAGTATTTTCCAAAATGAAGCCCAATACCCCCAAACCAGCCGTGTTCGTGTTCGATGGATGCTAGAAGTAGCATCCATCGAATTTTTCCCCACTCGGGTTAGGGCAATTTGTTCTTAGCCAATCAGATAGCTCGTTTCATTTGTCAGTGAAGTAATTTGCTCTTAGCCAATCAGATGGCTCGTTTCATTTGTAATATTTTTCTCTTAGCCAATCAGATAGCTTGTATCATTTGTCACTGAAATAATTTGCTAACCCTAACCCACTCCAAACGAGCCATGTTGTGAGGTGTTTTCTAGCATCCAAACAGGTTAATATACGAAAAATAAAGTAGATCCATCACGACCTTGCAAAATTGACCAAAATTGAGCAAAATAAGTATTTTCGAAAATGAAGCACAATACCCCCAAACCTCCCGTGTTCGTGTTTGATGGATGCTAGAAGTAGCATCCTTGGAGTTTTTCCCCACTCGGGTTAGGATAATTTGCTCTTAGCCAATCAGATAGCTCGTTTCATTTGTCAGTGAAATTATTTGCTCTTAGCCAATCAGATGGTTCGTTTCATTTGTCAGTGAAACAATTTTCTCTTAGCCAATCAGATAGCTTGTATCATTTGTCACTGAAATAATTTGCTAACCCTAACCCACTCCAAACGAGCCATGTTCTGAGGGGTTTTCTAGCATCCAAACAGGTTAATATACGGAAAAAAAAGTAGATCCATCGCGACCTGGCAAAATTGACAAAAATTGAGCAAAATAAGTATTTTCCAAAATGAAGCCCAATACCCCCAAACGAGCCATGTTCTGAGGAATCTTCTAGCATCCAAACATGTTAATATACGGAAATAAAGTAGAGCCATCGCAACCTGGCAAAATTGACAAAAATTGAGCAAAATAAGTATTTTCCAAAATGAAGCCCAATACCCCCAAACCAGCCGTGTTCGTGTTCGATGGATGCTAGAAGTAGCATCCATCGAATTTTTCCCCACTCGGGTTAGGGCAATTTGCTCTTAGCCAATCAGATAGCTCGTTTCATTTGTCAGTGAAATTATTTGCTCTTAGCCAATCAGATGGTTCGTTTCATTTGTAATATTTTTCTCTTAACCAATCAGATAGCTTGTATCATTTGTCAGTGAAACAATTTTCTCTTAGCCAATCAGATAGCTTGTATCATTTGTCACTGAAATAATTTGCTAACCCTAACCCACTCCAAACGAGCCATGTTCTGAGGGGTTTTCTAGCATCCAAACAGGTTAATATACGAAAAAAAAAGTAGATCCATCGCGACCTGGCAAAATTGACAAAAATTGAGCAAAATAAGTATTTTCCAAAATGAAGCCCAATACCCCCAAACCAGCCGTGTTCGTGTTCGATGGATGCTAGAAGTAGCATCCATCGAATTTTTCCCCACTCGGGTTAGGGCAATTTGCTCTTAGCCAATCAGATAGCTCGTTTCATTTGTCAGTGAAATAATTTGCTCTTAGCCAATCAGATGGCTCGTTTCATTTGTAATATTTTTCTCTTAGCCAATCAGATAGCTTGTATTATTTGTCAGTGAAACAATTTTCTCTTAGCCAATCAGATAGCTTGTATCATTTGTCACTGAAATAATTTGCTAACCCTAACCCACTCCAAACGAGCCATGTTCTGAGGGGTTTTCTAGCATCCAAACAGGTTAATATACGGAAAAAAAAGTAGATCCATCGCGACCTGGCAAAATTGACAAAAATTGAGCAAAATAAGTATTTTCCAAAATGAAGCCCAATACCCCCAAACGAGCCATGTTCTGAGGAATCTTCTAGCATCCAAACAGGTTAATATACGGAAAATAAAGTAGATCCATCACGACCTTGCAAAATTGACCAAAATTGAGCAAAATAAGTATTTTCCAAAATGAAGCCCAATACCCCCAAACGAGCCATGTTCTGAGGAATCTTCTAGCATCCAAACAGGTTAATATACGGAAATAAAGTAGAGCCATCGCGACCTGGCAAAATTGACAAAAATTGAGCAAATTAAGTATTTTTTCCAAAATGAAGCCCAATACCCCCAAACCAGCCGTGTTCGTGTTCGATGGATGCTAGAAGTAGCATCCATCGAATTTTTCCCCACTCGGGTTAGGGCAATTTGCTCTTAGCCAATCAGATAGCTCGTTTCATTTGTCAGTGAAATTATTTGCTCTTAGCCAATCAGATGGCTCGTTTCATTTGTAATATTTTTCTCTTAGCCAATCAGATAGCTTGTATCATTTGTCACTGAAATAATTTGCTAACCCTAACCCACTCCAAACGAGCCATGTTCTGAGGTGTTTTCTAGCATCCAAACAGGTTAATATACGGAAAATAAAGTAGATCCATCACGACCTTGCAAAATTGACCAAAATTGAGCAAAATAAGTATTTTCCAAAATGAAGCCCAATACCCCCAAACGAGCCATGTTCTGAGGAATCTTCTAGCATCCAAACAGGTTAATATACGGAAATAAAGTAGAGCCATCGCGACCTGGCAAAATTGACAAAAATTGAGCAAAATAAGTATTTTCCAAAATGAAGCCCAATACCCCCAAACCAGCCGTGTTCGTGTTCGTGTTCGATGGATGCTAGAAGTAGCATCCATCGAATTTTTCCCCACTCGGGTTAGGGCAATTTGCTCTTAGCCAATCAGATAGCTCGTTTCATTTGTCAGTGAAATTATTTGCTCTTAGCCAATCAGATGGTTCGTTTCTTTTGTAATATTTTTCTCTTAACCAATCAGATAGCTTGTATCATTTGTCAGTGAAACAATTTTCTCTTAGCCAATCAGATAGCTTGTATCATTTGTCACTGAAATAATTTGCTAACCCTAACCCACTCCAAACGAGCCATGTTCTGAGGGGTTTTCTAGCATTCAAACAGGTTAATATACGGAAAAAAAGTAGATCCATCACGAACTGGCAAAATTGACAAAAATTGAGCAAAATAAGTATTTTCCAAAAGGAAGCCCAATACCCCCAAACCAGCCGTGTTCGTGTTCGATGGATGCTAGAAGTAGCATCCATCGAATTTTTCCCCACTCGGGTTAGGGCAATTTGCTCTTAGCCAATCAGATAGCTCGTTTCATTTGTCAGTGAAATTATTTGCTCTTAGCCAATCAGATGGTTCGTTTCTTTTGTAATATTTTTCTCTTAACCAATCAGATAGCTTGTATCATTTGTCAGTGAAACAATTTTCTCTTAGCCAATCAGATAGCTTGTATCATTTGTCACTGAAATAATTTGCTAACCCTAACCCACTCCAAACGAGCCATGTTCTGAGGGGTTTTCTAGCATCCAAACAGGTTAATATACGGAAAAACAAGTAGATCCATCGCGACCTGGCAAAATTGACAAAAATTGAGCAAAATAAGTATTTTCCAAAATGAAGCCCAATACCCCCAAACCAGCCGTGTTCGTGTTCGATGGATGCTAGAAGTAGCATCCATCGAATTTTTCCCCACTCGGGTTAGGGCAATTTGCTCTTAGCCAATCAGATAGCTCGTTTCATTTGTCAGTGAAATTATTTGCTCTTAGCCAATCAGATGGTTCGTTTCTTTTGTAATATTTTTCTCTTAACCAATCAGATAGCTTGTATCATTTGTCAGTGAAACAATTTTCTCTTAGCCAATCAGATAGCTTGTATCATTTGTCACTGAAATAATTTGCTAACCCTAACCCACTCCAAACGAGCCATGTTCTGAGGGGTTTTCTAGCATCCAAACAGGTTAATATACGGAAAAAAAAAGTAGATCCATCGCGACCTGGCAAAATTGACAAAAATTGAGCAAAATAAGTATTTTCCAAAATGAAGCCCAATACCCCCAAACCAGCCGTGTTCGTGTTCGATGGATGCTAGAAGTAGCATCCATCGAATTTTTCCCCACTCGGGTTAGGGCAATTTGCTCTTAGCCAATCAGATAGCTCGTTTCATTTGTCAGTGAAATTATTTGCTCTTAGCCAATCAGATGGTTCGTTTCTTTTGTAATATTTTTCTCTTAACCAATCAGATAGCTTGTATCATTTGTCAGTGAAACAATTTTCTCTTAGCCAATCAGATAGCTTGTATCATTTGTCACTGAAATAATTTGCTAACCCTAACCCACTCCAAACGAGCCATGTTCTGAGGGGTTTTCTAGCATCCAAACAGGTTAATATACGGAAAAAAAAAGTAGATCCATCGCGACCTGGCAAAATTGACAAAAATTGAGCAAAATAAGTATTTTCCAAAATGAAGCCCAATACCCCCAAACCAGCCGTGTTCGTGTTCGATGGATGCTAGAAGTAGCATCCATCGAATTTTTCCCCACTCGGGTTAGGGCAATTTGCTCTTAGCCAATCAGATAGCTCGTTTCATTTGTCAGTGAAATAATTTGCTCTTAACCAATCAGATGGCTCGTTTCATTTGTAATATTTTTCTCTTAGCCAATCAGATAGCTTGTATCATTTGTCACTGAAATAATTTGCTAACCCTAACCCACTCCAAACGAGCCATGTTCTGAGGTGTTTTCTAGCATCCAAACAGGTTAATATACGGAAAATAAAGTAGATCCATCACGACCTTGCAAAATTGACCAAAATTGAGCAAAATAAGTATTTTCCAAAATGAAACCCAATACCCCCAAACGAGCCATGTTCTGAGGAATCTTCTAGCATCCAAACAGGTTAATATACGGAAATAAAGTAGAGCCATCGCGACCTGGCAAAATTGACAAAAATTGAGCAAAATAAGTATTTTCCAAAATGAAGCCCAATACCCCCAAACCAGCCGTGTTCGTGTTCGATGGATGCTAGAAGTAGCATCCATCGAATTTTTCCCCACTCGGGTTAGGGCAATTTGCTCTTAGCCAATCAGATAGCTCGTTTCATTTGTCAGTGAAATTATTTGCTCTTAGCCAATCAGATGGTTCGTTTCTTTTGTAATATTTTTCTCTTAACCAATCAGATAGCTTGTATCATTTGTCAGTGAAACAATTTTCTCTTAGCCAATCAGATAGCTTGTATCATTTGTCACTGAAATAATTTGCTAACCCTAACCCACTCCAAACGAGCCATGTTCTGAGGGGTTTTCTAGCATCCAAACAGGTTAATATACGGAAAAAAAAAGTAGATCCATCGGGACCTGGCAAAATTGACAAAAATTGAGCAAAATAAGTATTTTCCAAAATGAAGCCCAATACCCCCAAACCAGCCGTGTTCGTGTTCGATGGATGCTAGAAGTAGCATCCATCGAATTTTTCCCCACTCGGGTTAGGGCAATTTGCTCTTAGCCAATCAGATAGCTCGTTTCATTTGTCAGTGAAATTATTTGCTCTTAGCCAATCAGATGGTTCGTTTCTTTTGTAATATTTTTCTCTTAACCAATCAGATAGCTTGTATCATTTGTCAGTGAAACAATTTTCTCTTAGCCAATCAGATAGCTTGTATCATTTGTCACTGAAATAATTTGCTAACCCTAACCAACTCCAAACGAGCCATGTTCTGAGGGGTTTTCTAGCATCCAAACAGGTTAATATACGGAAAAAAAAAGTAGATCCATCGCGACCTGGCAAAATTGACAAAAATTGAGCAAAATAAGTATTTTCCAAAATGAAGCCCAATACCCCCAAACCAGCCGTGTTCGTGTTCGATGGATGCTAGAAGTAGCATCCATCGAATTTTTTCCCACTCGGGTTAGGGCAATTTGCTCTTAGCCAATCAGATAGCTCGTTTCATTTGTCAGTGAAATAATTTGCTCTTAGCCAATCAGATGGCTCGTTTCATTTGTAATATTTTTCTCTTAGCCAATCAGATAGCTTGTATCATTTGTCAATGAAATAATTTGCTAACCCTAACCCACTCCAAACGAGCCATGTTGTGAGGTGTTTTCTAGCATCCAAACAGGTATTATAATATACGGAAAATAAAGTAGATCCATCACGACCTTGCAAAATTGACCAAAATTGAGCAAAATAAGTATTTTCCAAAATGAAGCCCAATACCCCCAAACGAGCCATGTTCTGAGGAATCTTCTAGCATCCAAACAGGTTAATATACGGAAATAAAGTAGAGCCATCGCGACCTGGCAAAATTGACAAAAATTGAGCAAAATAAGTATTTTCCAAAATGAAGCCCAATACCCCCAAACCAGCCGTGTTCGTGTTCGATGGATGCTAGAAGTAGCATCCATCGAAATTTTCCCCACTCGGGTTAGGGCAATTTGCTCTTAGCCAATCAGATAGCTCGTTTCATTTGTCAGTGAAATTATTTGCTCTTAGCCAATCAGATGGTTCGTTTCTTTTGTAATATTTTTCTCTTAACCAATCAGATAGCTTGTATCATTTGTCAGTGAAACAATTTTCTCTTAGCCAATCAGATAGCTTGTATCATTTGTCACTGAAATAATTTGCTAACCCTAACCCACTCCAAACGAGCCATGTTCTGAGGGGTTTTCTAGCATCCAAACAGGTTAATATACGGAAAAAAAAAGTAGATCCATCGCGACCTGGCAAAATTGACAAAAATTGAGCAAAATAAGTATTTTCCAAAATGAAGCCCAATACCCCCAAACGAGCCATGTTCTGAGGAATCTTCTAGCATCCAAACATGTTAATATACGGAAATAAAGTAGAGCCATCGCAACCTGGCAAAATTGACAAAAATTGAGCAAAATAAGTATTTTCCAAAATGAAGCCCAATACCCCCAAACCAGCCGTGTTCGTGTTCGATGGATGCTAGAAGTAGCATCCATCGAATTTTTCCCCACTCGGGTTAGGGCAATTTGCTCTTAGCCAATCAGATAGCTCGTTTCATTTGTCAGTGAAATTATTTGCTCTTAGCCAATCAGATGGTTCGTTTCATTTGTAATATTTTTCTCTTAGCCAATCAGATAGCTTGTATTATTTGTCAGTGAAACAATTTTCTCTTAGCCAATCAGATAGCTTGTATCATTTGTCACTGAAATAATTTGCTAACCCTAACCCACTCCAAACGAGCCATGTTCTGAGGGGTTTTCTAGCATCCAAACAGGTTAATATACGGAAAAAAAAGTAGATCCATCGCGACCTGGCAAAATTGACAAAAATTGAGCAAAATAAGTATTTTCCAAAATGAAGCCCAATACCCCCAAACGAGCCATGTTCTGAGGAATCTTCTAGCATCCAAACATGTTAATATACGGAAATAAAGTAGAGCCATCGCAACCTGGCAAAATTGACAAAAATTGAGCAAAATAAGTATTTTCCAAAATGAAGCCCAATACCCCCAAACCAGCCGTGTTCGTGTTCGATGGATGCTAGAAGTAGCATCCATCGAATTTTTCCCCACTCGGGTTAGGGCAATTTGCTCTTAGCCAATCAGATAGCTCGTTTCATTTGTCAGTGAAATTATTTGCTCTTAGCCAATCAGATGGTTCGTTTCATTTGTAATATTTTTCTCTTAGCCAATCAGATAGCTTGTATTATTTGTCAGTGAAACAATTTTTTCTTAGCCAATCAGATAGCTTGTATCATTTGTCACTGAAATAATTTGCTAACCCTAACCCACTCCAAACGAGCCATGTTCTGAGGGGTTTTCTAGCATCCAAACAGGTTAATATACGGAAAAAAAAGTAGATCCATCGCGACCTGGCAAAATTGACAAAAATTGAGCAAAATAAGTATTTTCCAAAATGAAGCCCAATACCCCCAAACGAGCCATGTTCTGAGGAATCTTCTAGCATCCAAACAGGTTAATATACGGAAAATAAAGTAGATCCATCACGACCTTGCAAAATTGACCAAAATTGAGCAAAATAAGTATTTTCCAAAATGAAGCCCAATACCCCCAAACGAGCCATGTTCTGAGGAATCTTCTAGCATCCAAACAGGTTAATATACGGAAATAAAGTAGAGCCATCGCGACCTGGCAAAATTGACAAAAATTGAGCAAATTAAGTATTTTTTCCAAAATGAAGCCCAATACCCCCAAACCAGCCGTGTTCGTGTTCGATGGATGCTAGAAGTAGCATCCATCGAATTTTTCCCCACTCGGGTTAGGGCAATTTGCTCTTAGCCAATCAGATAGCTCGTTTCATTTGTCAGTGAAATTATTTGCTCTTAGCCAATCAGATGGCTCGTTTCATTTGTAATATTTTTCTCTTAGCCAATCAGATAGCTTGTATCATTTGTCACTGAAATAATTTGCTAACCCTAACCCACTCCAAACGAGCCATGTTCTGAGGTGTTTTCTAGCATCCAAACAGGTTAATATACGGAAAATAAAGTAGATCCATCACGACCTTGCAAAATTGACCAAAATTGAGCAAAATAAGTATTTTCCAAAATGAAGCCCAATACCCCCAAACGAGCCATGTTCTGAGGAATCTTCTAGCATCCAAACAGGTTAATATACGGAAATAAAGTAGAGCCATCGCGACCTGGCAAAATTGACAAAAATTGAGCAAAATAAGTATTTTCCAAAATGAAGCCCAATACCCCCAAACCAGCCGTGTTCGTGTTCGATGGATGCTAGAAGTAGCATCCATCGAATTTTTCCCCACTCGGGTTAGGGCAATTTGCTCTTAGCCAATCAGATAGCTCGTTTCATTTGTCAGTGAAATTATTTGCTCTTAGCCAATCAGATGGTTCGTTTCATTTGTAATATTTTTCTCTTAACCAATCAGATAGCTTGTATCATTTGTCAGTGAAACAATTTTCTCTTAGCCAATCAGATAGCTTGTATCATTTGTCACTGAAATAATTTGCTAACCCTAACCCACTCCAAACGAGCCATGTTCTGAGGGGTTTTCTAGCATCCAAACAGGTTAATATACGAAAAAAAAAGTAGATCCATCGCGACCTGGCAAAATTGACAAAAATTGAGCAAAATAAGTATTTTCCAAAATGAAGCCCAATACCCCCAAACCAGCCGTGTTCGTGTTCGATGGATGCTAGAAGTAGCATCCATCGAATTTTTCCCCACTCGGGTTAGGGCAATTTGCTCTTAGCCAATCAGATAGCTCGTTTCATTTGTCAGTGAAATAATTTGCTCTTAGCCAATCAGATGGCTCGTTTCATTTGTAATATTTTTCTCTTAGCCAATCAGATAGCTTGTATTATTTGTCAGTGAAACAATTTTCTCTTAGCCAATCAGATAGCTTGTATCATTTGTCACTGAAATAATTTGCTAACCCTAACCCACTCCAAACGAGCCATGTTCTGAGGGGTTTTCTAGCATCCAAACAGGTTAATATACGGAAAAAAAAGTAGATCCATCGCGACCTGGCAAAATTGACAAAAATTGAGCAAAATAAGTATTTTCCAAAATGAAGCCCAATACCCCCAAACGAGCCATGTTCTGAGGAATCTTCTAGCATCCAAACAGGTTAATATACGGAAAATAAAGTAGATCCATCACGACCTTGCAAAATTGACCAAAATTGAGCAAAATAAGTATTTTCCAAAATGAAGCCCAATACCCCCAAACGAGCCATGTTCTGAGGAATCTTCTAGCATCCAAACAGGTTAATATACGGAAATAAAGTAGAGCCATCGCGACCTGGCAAAATTGACAAAAATTGAGCAAATTAAGTATTTTTTCCAAAATGAAGCCCAATACCCCCAAACCAGCCGTGTTCGTGTTCGATGGATGCTAGAAGTAGCATCCATCGAATTTTTCCCCACTCGGGTTAGGGCAATTTGCTCTTAGCCAATCAGATAGCTCGTTTCATTTGTCAGTGAAATTATTTGCTCTTAGCCAATCAGATGGCTCGTTTCATTTGTAATATTTTTCTCTTAGCCAATCAGATAGCTTGTATCATTTGTCACTGAAATAATTTGCTAACCCTAACCCACTCCAAACGAGCCATGTTCTGAGGTGTTTTCTAGCATCCAAACAGGTTAATATACGGAAAATAAAGTAGATCCATCACGACCTTGCAAAATTGACCAAAATTGAGCAAAATAAGTATTTTCCAAAATGAAGCCCAATACCCCCAAACGAGCCATGTTCTGAGGAATCTTCTAGCATCCAAACAGGTTAATATACGGAAATAAAGTAGAGCCATCGCGACCTGGCAAAATTGACAAAAATTGAGCAAAATAAGTATTTTCCAAAATGAAGCCCAATACCCCCAAACCAGCCGTGTTCGTGTTCGTGTTCGATGGATGCTAGAAGTAGCATCCATCGAATTTTTCCCCACTCGGGTTAGGGCAATTTGCTCTTAGCCAATCAGATAGCTCGTTTCATTTGTCAGTGAAATTATTTGCTCTTAGCCAATCAGATGGTTCGTTTCTTTTGTAATATTTTTCTCTTAACCAATCAGATAGCTTGTATCATTTGTCAGTGAAACAATTTTCTCTTAGCCAATCAGATAGCTTGTATCATTTGTCACTGAAATAATTTGCTAACCCTAACCCACTCCAAACGAGCCATGTTCTGAGGGGTTTTCTAGCATCCAAACAGGTTAATATACGGAAAAAAAGTAGATCCATCACGAACTGGCAAAATTGACAAAAATTGAGCAAAATAAGTATTTTCCAAAAGGAAGCCCAATACCCCCAAACCAGCCGTGTTCGTGTTCGATGGATGCTAGAAGTAGCATCCATCGAATTTTTCCCCACTCGGGTTAGGGCAATTTGCTCTTAGCCAATCAGATAGCTCGTTTCATTTGTCAGTGAAATTATTTGCTCTTAGCCAATCAGATGGTTCGTTTCTTTTGTAATATTTTTCTCTTAACCAATCAGATAGCTTGTATCATTTGTCAGTGAAACAATTTTCTCTTAGCCAATCAGATAGCTTGTATCATTTGTCACTGAAATAATTTGCTAACCCTAACCCACTCCAAACGAGCCATGTTCTGAGGGGTTTTCTAGCATCCAAACAGGTTAATATACGGAAAAACAAGTAGATCCATCGCGACCTGGCAAAATTGACAAAAATTGAGCAAAATAAGTATTTTCCAAAATGAAGCCCAATACCCCCAAACCAGCCGTGTTCGTGTTCGATGGATGCTAGAAGTAGCATCCATCGAATTTTTCCCCACTCGGGTTAGGGCAATTTGCTCTTAGCCAATCAGATAGCTCGTTTCATTTGTCAGTGAAATTATTTGCTCTTAGCCAATCAGATGGTTCGTTTCTTTTGTAATATTTTTCTCTTAACCAATCAGATAGCTTGTATCATTTGTCAGTGAAACAATTTTCTCTTAGCCAATCAGATAGCTTGTATCATTTGTCACTGAAATAATTTGCTAACCCTAACCCACTCCAAACGAGCCATGTTCTGAGGGGTTTTCTAGCATCCAAACAGGTTAATATACGGAAAAAAAAAGTAGATCCATCGCGACCTGGCAAAATTGACAAAAATTGAGCAAAATAAGTATTTTCCAAAATGAAGCCCAATACCCCCAAACCAGCCGTGTTCGTGTTCGATGGATGCTAGAAGTAGCATCCATCGAATTTTTCCCCACTCGGGTTAGGGCAATTTGCTCTTAGCCAATCAGATAGCTCGTTTCATTTGTCAGTGAAATTATTTGCTCTTAGCCAATCAGATGGTTCGTTTCTTTTGTAATATTTTTCTCTTAACCAATCAGATAGCTTGTATCATTTGTCAGTGAAACAATTTTCTCTTAGCCAATCAGATAGCTTGTATCATTTGTCACTGAAATAATTTGCTAACCCTAACCCACTCCAAACGAGCCATGTTCTGAGGGGTTTTCTAGCATCCAAACAGGTTAATATACGGAAAAAAAAAGTAGATCCATCGCGACCTGGCAAAATTGACAAAAATTGAGCAAAATAAGTATTTTCCAAAATGAAGCCCAATACCCCCAAACCAGCCGTGTTCGTGTTCGATGGATGCTAGAAGTAGCATCCATCGAATTTTTCCCCACTCGGGTTAGGGCAATTTGCTCTTAGCCAATCAGATAGCTCGTTTCATTTGTCAGTGAAATAATTTGCTCTTAGCCAATCAGATGGCTCGTTTCATTTGTAATATTTTTCTCTTAGCCAATCAGATAGCTTGTATCATTTGTCACTGAAATAATTTGCTAACCCTAACCCACTCCAAACGAGCCATGTTCTGAGGTGTTTTCTAGCATCCAAACAGGTTAATATACGGAAAATAAAGTAGATCCATCACGACCTTGCAAAATTGACCAAAATTGAGCAAAATAAGTATTTTCCAAAATGAAGCCCAATACCCCCAAACGAGCCATGTTCTGAGGAATCTTCTAGCATCCAAACAGGTTAATATACGGAAATAAAGTAGAGCCATCGCGACCTGGCAAAATTGACAAAAATTGAGCAAAATAAGTATTTTCCAAAATGAAGCCCAATACCCCCAAACCAGCCGTGTTCGTGTTCGATGGATGCTAGAAGTAGCATCCATCGAATTTTTCCCCACTCGGGTTAGGGCAATTTGCTCTTAGCCAATCAGATAGCTCGTTTCATTTGTCAGTGAAATTATTTGCTCTTAGCCAATCAGATGGTTCGTTTCTTTTGTAATATTTTTCTCTTAACCAATCAGATAGCTTGTATCATTTGTCAGTGAAACAATTTTCTCTTAGCCAATCAGATAGCTTGTATCATTTGTCACTGAAATAATTTGCTAACCCTAACCCACTCCAAACGAGCCATGTTCTGAGGGGTTTTCTAGCATCCAAACAGGTTAATATACGGAAAAAAAAAGTAGATCCATCGGGACCTGGCAAAATTGACAAAAATTGAGCAAAATAAGTATTTTCCAAAATGAAGCCCAATACCCCCAAACCAGCCGTGTTCGTGTTCGATGGATGCTAGAAGTAGCATCCATCGAATTTTTCCCCACTCGGGTTAGGGCAATTTGCTCTTAGCCAATCAGATAGCTCGTTTCATTTGTCAGTGAAATTATTTGCTCTTAGCCAATCAGATGGTTCGTTTCTTTTGTAATATTTTTCTCTTAACCAATCAGATAGCTTGTATCATTTGTCAGTGAAACAATTTTCTCTTAGCCAATCAGATAGCTTGTATCATTTGTCACTGAAATAATTTGCTAACCCTAACCAACTCCAAACGAGCCATGTTCTGAGGGGTTTTCTAGCATCCAAACAGGTTAATATACGGAAAAAAAAAGTAGATCCATCGCGACCTGGCAAAATTGACAAAAATTGAGCAAAATAAGTATTTTCCAAAATGAAGCCCAATACCCCCAAACCAGCCGTGTTCGTGTTCGATGGATGCTAGAAGTAGCATCCATCGAATTTTTTCCCACTCGGGTTAGGGCAATTTGCTCTTAGCCAATCAGATAGCTCGTTTCATTTGTCAGTGAAATAATTTGCTCTTAGCCAATCAGATGGCTCGTTTCATTTGTAATATTTTTCTCTTAGCCAATCAGATAGCTTGTATCATTTGTCAATGAAATAATTTGCTAACCCTAACCCACTCCAAACGAGCCATGTTGTGAGGTGTTTTCTAGCATCCAAACAGGTATTATAATATACGGAAAATAAAGTAGATCCATCACGACCTTGCAAAATTGACCAAAATTGAGCAAAATAAGTATTTTCCAAAATGAAGCCCAATACCCCCAAACGAGCCATGTTCTGAGGAATCTTCTAGCATCCAAACAGGTTAATATACGGAAATAAAGTAGAGCCATCGCGACCTGGCAAAATTGACAAAAATTGAGCAAAATAAGTATTTTCCAAAATGAAGCCCAATACCCCCAAACCAGCCGTGTACGTGTTCGATGGATGCTAGAAGTAGCATCCATCGAAATTTTCCCCACTCGGGTTAGGGCAATTTGCTCTTAGCCAATCAGATAGCTCGTTTCATTTGTCAGTGAAATTATTTGCTCTTAGCCAATCAGATGGTTCGTTTCTTTTGTAATATTTTTCTCTTAACCAATCAGATAGCTTGTATCATTTGTCAGTGAAACAATTTTCTCTTAGCCAATCAGATAGCTTGTATCATTTGTCACTGAAATAATTTGCTAACCCTAACCCACTCCAAACGAGCCATGTTCTGAGGGGTTTTCTAGCATCCAAACAGGTTAATATACGGAAAAAAAAAGTAGATCCATCGCGACCTGGCAAAATTGACAAAAATTGAGCAAAATAAGTATTTTCCAAAATGAAGCCCAATACCCCCAAACGAGCCATGTTCTGAGGAATCTTCTAGCATCCAAACATGTTAATATACGGAAATAAAGTAGAGCCATCGCAACCTGGCAAAATTGACAAAAATTGAGCAAAATAAGTATTTTCCAAAATGAAGCCCAATACCCCCAAACCAGCCGTGTTCGTGTTCGATGGATGCTAGAAGTAGCATCCATCGAATTTTTCCCCACTCGGGTTAGGGCAATTTGCTCTTAGCCAATCAGATAGCTCGTTTCATTTGTCAGTGAAATTATTTGCTCTTAGCCAATCAGATGGTTCGTTTCATTTGTAATATTTTTCTCTTAGCCAATCAGATAGCTTGTATTATTTGTCAGTGAAACAATTTTCTCTTAGCCAATCAGATAGCTTGTATCATTTGTCACTGAAATAATTTGCTAACCCTAACCCACTCCAAACGAGCCATGTTCTGAGGGGTTTTCTAGCATCCAAACAGGTTAATATACGGAAAAAAAAGTAGATCCATCGCGACCTGGCAAAATTGACAAAAATTGAGCAAAATAAGTATTTTCCAAAATGAAGCCCAATACCCCCAAACGAGCCATGTTCTGAGGAATCTTCTAGCATCCAAACATGTTAATATACGGAAATAAAGTAGAGCCATCGCAACCTGGCAAAATTGACAAAAATTGAGCAAAATAAGTATTTTCCAAAATGAAGCCCAATACCCCCAAACCAGCCGTGTTCGTGTTCGATGGATGCTAGAAGTAGCATCCATCGAATTTTTCCCCACTCGGGTTAGGGCAATTTGCTCTTAGCCAATCAGATAGCTCGTTTCATTTGTCAGTGAAATTATTTGCTCTTAGCCAATCAGATGGTTCGTTTCATTTGTAATATTTTTCTCTTAGCCAATCAGATAGCTTGTATTATTTGTCAGTGAAACAATTTTCTCTTAGCCAATCAGATAGCTTGTATCATTTGTCACTGAAATAATTTGCTAACCCTAACCCACTCCAAACGAGCCATGTTCTGAGGGGTTTTCTAGCATCCAAACAGGTTAATATACGGAAAAAAAAGTAGATCCATCGCGACCTGGCAAAATTGACAAAAATTGAGCAAAATAAGTATTTTCCAAAATGAAGCCCAATACCCCCAAACGAGCCATGTTCTGAGGAATCTTCTAGCATCCAAACAGGTTAATATACGGAAAATAAAGTAGATCCATCACGACCTTGCAAAATTGACCAAAATTGAGCAAAATAAGTATTTTCCAAAATGAAGCCCAATACCCCCAAACGAGCCATGTTCTGAGGAATCTTCTAGCATCCAAACAGGTTAATATACGGAAATAAAGTAGAGCCATCGCGACCTGGCAAAATTGACAAAAATTGAGCAAATTAAGTATTTTTTCCAAAATGAAGCCCAATACCCCCAAACCAGCCGTGTTCGTGTTCGATGGATGCTAGAAGTAGCATCCATCGAATTTTTCCCCACTCGGGTTAGGGCAATTTGCTCTTAGCCAATCAGATAGCTCGTTTCATTTGTCAGTGAAATTATTTGCTCTTAGCCAATCAGATGGCTCGTTTCATTTGTAATATTTTTCTCTTAGCCAATCAGATAGCTTGTATCATTTGTCACTGAAATAATTTGCTAACCCTAACCCACTCCAAACGAGCCATGTTCTGAGGTGTTTTCTAGCATCCAAACAGGTTAATATACGGAAAATAAAGTAGATCCATCACGACCTTGCAAAATTGACCAAAATTGAGCAAAATAAGTATTTTCCAAAATGAAGCCCAATACCCCCAAACGAGCCATGTTCTGAGGAATCTTCTAGCATCCAAACAGGTTAATATACGGAAATAAAGTAGAGCCATCGCGACCTGGCAAAATTGACAAAAATTGAGCAAAATAAGTATTTTCCAAAATGAAGCCCAATACCCCCAAACCAGCCGTGTTCGTGTTCGATGGATGCTAGAAGTAGCATCCATCGAATTTTTCCCCACTCGGGTTAGGGCAATTTGCTCTTAGCCAATCAGATAGCTCGTTTCATTTGTCAGTGAAATTATTTGCTCTTAGCCAATCAGATGGTTCGTTTCTTTTGTAATATTTTTCTCTTAACCAATCAGATAGCTTGTATCATTTGTCAGTGAAACAATTTTCTCTTAGCCAATCAGATAGCTTGTATCATTTGTCACTGAAATAATTTGCTAACCCTAACCCACTCCAAACGAGCCATGTTCTGAGGGGTTTTCTAGCATCCAAACAGGTTAATATACGGAAAAAAAGTAGATCCATCACGAACTGGCAAAATTGACAAAAATTGAGCAAAATAAGTATTTTCCAAAAGGAAGCCCAATACCCCCAAACCAGCCGTGTTCGTGTTCGATGGATGCTAGAAGTAGCATCCATCGAATTTTTCCCCACTCGGGTTAGGGCAATTTGCTCTTAGCCAATCAGATAGCTCGTTTCATTTGTCAGTGAAATTATTTGCTCTTAGCCAATCAGATGGTTCGTTTCTTTTGTAATATTTTTCTCTTAACCAATCAGATAGCTTGTATCATTTGTCAGTGAAACAATTTTCTCTTAGCCAATCAGATAGCTTGTATCATTTGTCACTGAAATAATTTGCTAACCCTAACCCACTCCAAACGAGCCATGTTCTGAGGGGTTTTCTAGCATCCAAACAGGTTAATATACGGAAAAACAAGTAGATCCATCGCGACCTGGATAAATTGACAAAAATTGAGCAAAATAAGTATTTTCCAAAATGAAGCCCAATACCCCCAAACCAGCCGTGTTCGTGTTCGATGGATGCTAGAAGTAGCATCCATCGAATTTTTCCCCACTCGGGTTAGGGCAATTTGTTCTTAGCCAATCAGATAGCTCGTTTCATTTGTCAGTGAAGTAATTTGCTCTTAGCCAATCAGATGGCTCGTTTCATTTGTAATATTTTTCTCTTAGCCAATCAGATAGCTTGTATCATTTGTCACTGAAATAATTTGCTAACCCTAACCCACTCCAAACGAGCCATGTTCTGAGGGGTTTTCTAGCATCCAAACAGGTTAATATACGAAAAAAAAGTAGATCCATCGCGACCTGGCAAAATTGACAAAAATTGAGCAAAATAAGTATTTTCCAAAATGAAGCCCAATACCCCCAAACCAGCCGTGTTCGTGTTCGATGGATGCTAGAAGTAGCATCCATCGAATTTTTCCCCACTCGGGTTAGGGCAATTTGTTCTTAGCCAATCAGATAGCTCGTTTCATTTGTCAGTGAAGTAATTTGCTCTTAGCCAATCAGATGGCTCGTTTCATTTGTAATATTTTTCTCTTAGCCAATCAGATAGCTTGTATCATTTGTCACTGAAATAATTTGCTAACCCTAACCCACTCCAAACGAGCCATGTTGTGAGGTGTTTTCTAGCATCCAAACAGGTTAATATACGAAAAATAAAGTAGATCCATCACGACCTTGCAAAATTGACCAAAATTGAGCAAAATAAGTATTTTCGAAAATGAAGCACAATACCCCCAAACCTCCCGTGTGCGTGTTTGATGGATGCTAGAAGTAGCATCCTTGGAGTTTTTCCCCACTCGGGTTAGGATAATTTGCTCTTAGCCAATCAGATAGCTCGTTTCATTTGTCAGTGAAATTATTTGCTCTTAGCCAATCAGATGGTTCGTTTCATTTGTCAGTGAAACAATTTTCTCTTAGCCAATCAGATAGCTTGTATCATTTGTCACTGAAATAATTTGCTAACCCTAACCCACTCCAAACGAGCCATGTTCTGAGGGGTTTTCTAGCATCCAAACAGGTTAATATACGGAAAAAAAAGTAGATCCATCGCGACCTGGCAAAATTGACAAAAATTGAGCAAAATAAGTATTTTCCAAAATGAAGCCCAATACCCCCAAACGAGCCATGTTCTGAGGAATCTTCTAGCATCCAAACATGTTAATATACGGAAATAAAGTAGAGCCATCGCAACCTGGCAAAATTGACAAAAATTGAGCAAAATAAGTATTTTCCAAAATGAAGCCCAATACCCCCAAACCAGCCGTGTTCGTGTTCGATGGATGCTAGAAGTAGCATCCATCGAATTTTTCCCCACTCGCGTTAGGGCAATTTGCTCTTAGCCAATCAGATAGCTCGTTTCATTTGTCAGTGAAATTATTTGCTCTTAGCCAATCAGATGGTTCGTTTCATTTGTAATATTTTTCTCTTAACCAATCAGATAGCTTGTATCATTTGTCAGTGAAACAATTTTCTCTTAGCCAATCAGATAGCTTGTATCATTTGTCACTGAAATAATTTGCTAACCCTAACCCACTCCAAACGAGCCATGTTCTGAGGGGTTTTCTAGCATCCAAACAGGTTAATATACGAAAAAAAAAGTAGATCCATCGCGACCTGGCAAAATTGACAAAAATTGAGCAAAATAAGTATTTTCCAAAATGAAGCCCAATACCCCCAAACCAGCCGTGTTCGTGTTCGATGGATGCTAGAAGTAGCATCCATCGAATTTTTCCCCACTCGGGTTAGGGCAATTTGCTCTTAGCCAATCAGATAGCTCGTTTCATTTGTCAGTGAAATAATTTGCTCTTAGCCAATCAGATGGCTCGTTTCATTTGTAATATTTTTCTCTTAGCCAATCAGATAGCTTGTATCATTTGTCACTGAAATAATTTGCTAACCTTAAACCCACTCCAAACAAGCCATGTTCTGAGGTGTTTTCTAGCATCCAAACAGGTTAATATACGGAAAATAAAGTAGATCCATCACGACCTTGCAAAATTGACCAAAATTGAGCAAAATAAGTATTTTCCAAAATGAAGCCCAATACCCCCAAACGAGCCATGTTCTAAGGAATCTTCTAGCATCCAAACAGGTTAATATACGGAAATGAAGTAGAGCCATCGCGACCTGGCAAAATTGACAAAAATTGAGCAAAATAAGTATTTTCCAAAATGAAGCACAATACCCCCAAACCTCCCGTGTTCGTGTTCGATGGATGCTAGAAGTAGCATCCATGGAGTTTTATCCCACTCGGGTTAGGATAATTTGCTCTTAGCCAATCAGATAGCTCATTTCATTTGTCAGTGAAATTATTTGCTCTTAGCCAATCAGATGGTTCGTTTCATTTGTAATATTTTTCTCTTAGCCAATCAGATAGCTTGTATCATTTGTCAGTGAAACAATTTTCTCCTAGCCAATCAGATAGCTTGTATCATTTGTCACTGAAATAATTTGCTAACCCTAACCCACTCCAAACGAGCCATGTTCTGAGGGGTTTTCTAGCATCCAAACAGGTTAATATACGGAAAAAAAAGTAGATCCATCGCGACCTGGCAAAATTGACAAAAATTGAGCAAATTAAGTATTTTCCAAAATGAAGCCCAATACCCCCAAACCAGCCGTGTTCGTGTTCGATGGATGCTAGAAGTAGCATCCATCGAATTTTTCCCCACTCGGGTTAGGGCAATTTGCTCTTAGCCAATCAGATAGCTCGTTTCATTTGTCAGTGAAATAATTTGTTCTTAGCCAATCAGATGGCTCGTTTCATTTGTAATATTTTTCTCTTAGCCAATCAGATAGCTTGTATCATTTGTCAGTGAAACAATTTTTTCTTAACCAATCAGATAGCTTGTATCATTTGTCACTGAAATAATTTGCTAACCCTAACCCACTCCAAACGAGCCATGTTCTGAGGGGTTTTCTAGCATCCAAACAGGTTAATATACGGAAAAAAAAGTAGATCCATCGCGACCTGGCAAAATTGACAAAAATTGAGCAAAATAAGTATTTTCCAAAATGAAGCCCAATACCCCCAAATCAGCCGTGTTCGTGTTCGATGGATGCTACAAGTAGCATCCATCGAATTTTTCCCCACTCGGGTTAGGGCAATTTGCTCTTAGCCAATCAGATAGCTCGTTTCATTTGTCAGTGAAATAATTTGCTCTTAGCCAATCAGATGGCTCGTTTCATTTGTAATATTTTTCTCTTAGCCAATCAGATAGCTTGTATTATTTGTCAGTGAAACAATTTTCTCTTAGCCAATCAGATAGCTTGTATCATTTGTCACTGAAATAATTTGCTTACCCTAACCCACTCCAAACGAGCCATGTTCTGAGGGGTTTTCTAGCATCCAAACAGGTTAATATACGGAAAAAAAAGTAGATCCATCGCGACCTGGCAAAATTGACAAAAATTGAGCAAAATAAGTATTTTCCAAAATGAAGCCCAATACCCCCAAACGAGCCATGTTCTGAGGAATCTTCTAGCATCCAAACATGTTAATATACGGAAATAAAGTAGAGCCATCGCAACCTGGCAAAATTGACAAAAATTGAGCAAAATAAGTATTTTCCAAAATGAAGCCCAATACCCCCAAACCAGCCGTGTTCGTGTTCGATGGATGCTAGAAGTAGCATCCATCGAATTTTTCCCCACTCGGGTTAGGGCAATTTGCTCTTAGCCAATCAGATAGCTCGTTTCATTTGTCAGTGAAATTATTTGCTCTTAGCCAATCAGATGGTTCGTTTCATTTGTAATATTTTTCTCTTAGCCAATCAGATAGCTTGTATTATTTGTCAGTGAAACAATTTTCTCTTAGCCAATCAGATAGCTTGTATCATTTGTCACTGAAATAATTTGCTAACCCTAACCCACTCCAAACGAGCCATGTTCTGAGGGGTTTTTTAGCATCCAAACAGGTTAATATACGGAAAAAAAAGTAGATCCATCGCGACCTGGCAAAATTGACAAAAATTGAGCAAAATAAGTATTTTCCAAAATGAAGCCCAATACCCCCAAACGAGCCATGTTCTGAGGAATCTTCTAGCATCCAAACAGGTTAATATACGGAAAATAAAGTAGATCCATCACGACCTTGCAAAATTGACCAAAATTGAGCAAAATAAGTATTTTCCAAAATGAAGCCCAATACCCCCAAACGAGCCATGTTCTGAGGAATCTTCTAGCATCCAAACAGGTTAATATACGGAAATAAAGTAGAGCCATCGCGACCTGGCAAAATTGACAAAAATTGAGCAAATTAAGTATTTTCCAAAATGAAGCCCATACCCCCAAACCAGCCGTGTTCGTGTTCGATGGATGCTAGAAGTAGCATCCATCGAATTTTTCCCCACTCGGGTTAGGGCAATTTGCTGTTAGCCAATCAGATAGCTCGTTTCATTTGTCAGTGAAATAATTTGCTCTTAGCCAATCAGATGGCTCGTTTCATTTGTAATATTTTTCTCTTAGCCAATCAGATAGCTTGTATCATTTGTCACTGAAATAATTTGCTAACCCTAACCCACTCCAAACGAGCCATGTTCTGAGGTGTTTTCTAGCATCCAAACAGGTTAATATACGGAAAATAAAGTAGATCCATCACGACCTTGCAAAATTGACCAAAATTGAGCAAAATAAGTATTTTCCAAAATGAAGCCCAATACCCCCAAACGAGCCATGTTCTGAGGAATCTTCTAGCATCCAAACAGGTTAATATACGGAAATAAAGTAGAGCCATCGCGACCTGGCAAAATTGACAAAAATTGAGCAAAATAAGTATTTTCCAAAATGAAGCCCAATACCCCCAAACCAGCCGTGTTCGTGTTCGATGGATGCTAGAAGTAGCATCCATCGAATTTTTCCCCACTCGGGTTAGGGCAATTTGCTCTTAGCCAATCAGATAGCTCGTTTCATTTGTCAGTGAAATTATTTGCTCTTAGCCAATCAGATGGTTCGTTTCTTTTGTAATATTTTTCTCTTAACCAATCAGATAGCTTGTATCATTTGTCAGTGAAACAATTTTCTCTTAGCCAATCAGATAGCTTGTATCATTTGTCACTGAAATAATTTGCTAACCCTAACCCACTCCAAACGAGCCATGTTCTGAGGGGTTTTCTAGCATCCAAACAGGTTAATATACGGAAAAAAAAAGTAGATCCATCGCGACCTGGCAAAATTGACAAAAATTGAGCAAAATAAGTATTTTCCAAAATGAAGCCCAATACCCCCAAACCAGCCGTGTTCGTGTTCGATGGATGCTAGAAGTAGCATCCATCGAATTTTTCCCCACTCGGGTTAGGGCAATTTGCTCTTAGCCAATCAGATAGCTCGTTTCATTTGTCAGTGAAATTATTTGCTCTTAGCCAATCAGATGGTTCGTTTCTTTTGTAATATTTTTCTCTTAACCAATCAGATAGCTTGTATCATTTGTCAGTGAAACAATTTTCTCTTAGCCAATCAGATAGCTTGTATCATTTGTCACTGAAATAATTTGCTAACCCTAACCCACTCCAAACGAGCCATGTTCTGAGGGGTTTTCTAGCATCCAAACAGGTTAATATACGGAAAAAAAAAGTAGATCCATCGCGACCTGGCAAAATTGACAAAAATTGAGCAAAATAAGTATTTTCCAAAATGAAGCCCAATACCCCCAAACCAGCCGTGTTCGTGTTCGATGGATGCTAGAAGTAGCATCCATCGAATTTTTCCCCACTCGGGTTAGGGCAATTTGCTCTTAGCCAATCAGATAGCTCGTTTCATTTGTCAGTGAAATAATTTGCTCTTAGCCAATCAGATGGCTCGTTTCATTTGTAATATTTTTCTCTTAGCCAATCAGATAGCTTGTATCATTTGTCACTGAAATAATTTGCTAACCCTAACCCACTCCAAACGAGCCATGTTCTGAGGTGTTTTCTAGCATCCAAACAGGTTAATATACGGAAAATAAAGTAGATCCATCACGACCTTGCAAAATTGACCAAAATTGAGCAAAATAAGTATTTTCCAAAATGAAGCCCAATACCCCCAAACGAGCCATGTTCTGAGGAATCTTCTAGCATCCAAACAGGTTAATATACGGAAATAAAGTAGAGCCATCGCGACCTGGCAAAATTGACAAAAATTGAGCAAAATAAGTATTTTCCAAAATGAAGCCCAATACCCCCAAACCAGCCGTGTTCGTGTTCGATGGATGCTAGAAGTAGCATCCATCGAATTTTTCCCCACTCGGGTTAGGGCAATTTGCTCTTAGCCAATCAGATAGCTCGTTTCATTTGTCAGTGAAATTATTTGCTCTTAGCCAATCAGATGGTTCGTTTCTTTTGTAATATTTTTCTCTTAACCAATCAGATAGCTTGTATCATTTGTCAGTGAAACAATTTTCTCTTAGCCAATCAGATAGCTTGTATCATTTGTCACTGAAATAATTTGCTAACCCTAACCCACTCCAAACGAGCCATGTTCTGAGGGGTTTTCTAGCATCCAAACAGGTTAATATACGGAAAAAAAAAGTAGATCCATCGGGACCTCGCAAAATTGACAAAAATTGAGCAAAATAAGTATTTTCCAAAATGAAGCCCAATACCCCCAAACCAGCCGTGTTCGTGTTCGATGGATGCTAGAAGTAGCATCCATCGAATTTTTCCCCACTCGGGTTAGGGCAATTTGCTCTTAGCCAATCAGATAGCTCGTTTCATTTGTCAGTGAAATTATTTGCTCTTAGCCAATCAGATGGTTCGTTTCTTTTGTAATATTTTTCTCTTAACCAATCAGATAGCTTGTATCATTTGTCAGTGAAACAATTTTCTCTTAGCCAATCAGATAGCTTGTATCATTTGTCACTGAAATAATTTGCTAACCCTAACCAACTCCAAACGAGCCATGTTCTGAGGGGTTTTCTAGCATCCAAACAGGTTAATATACGGAAAAAAAAAGTAGATCCATCGCGACCTGGCAAAATTGACAAAAATTGAGCAAAATAAGTATTTTCCAAAATGAAGCCCAATACCCCCAAACCAGCCGTGTTCGTGTTCGATGGATGCTAGAAGTAGCATCCATCGAATTTTTTCCCACTCGGGTTAGGGCAATTTGCTCTTAGCCAATCAGATAGCTCGTTTCATTTGTCAGTGAAATAATTTGCTCTTAGCCAATCAGATGGCTCGTTTCATTTGTAATATTTTTCTCTTAGCCAATCAGATAGCTTGTATCATTTGTCAATGAAATAATTTGCTAACCCTAACCCACTCCAAACGAGCCATGTTGTGAGGTGTTTTCTAGCATCCAAACAGGTATTATAATATACGGAAAATAAAGTAGATCCATCACGACCTTGCAAAATTGACCAAAATTGAGCAAAATAAGTATTTTCCAAAATGAAGCCCAATACCCCCAAACGAGCCATGTTCTGAGGAATCTTCTAGCATCCAAACAGGTTAATATACGGAAATAAAGTAGAGCCATCGCGACCTGGCAAAATTGACAAAAATTGAGCAAAATAAGTATTTTCCAAAATGAAGCCCAATACCCCCAAACCAGCCGTGTTCGTGTTCGATGGATGCTAGAAGTAGCATCCATCGAAATTTTCCCCACTCGGGTTAGGGCAATTTGCTCTTAGCCAATCAGATAGCTCGTTTCATTTGTCAGTGAAATTATTTGCTCTTAGCCAATCAGATGGTTCGTTTCTTTTGTAATATTTTTCTCTTAACCAATCAGATAGCTTGTATCATTTGTCAGTGAAACAATTTTCTCTTAGCCAATCAGATAGCTTGTATCATTTGTCACTGAAATAATTTGCTAACCCTAACCCACTCCAAACGAGCCATGTTCTGAGGGGTTTTCTAGCATCCAAACAGGTTAATATACGGAAAAAAAAAGTAGATCCATCGCGACCTGGCAAAATTGACAAAAATTGAGCAAAATAAGTATTTTCCAAAATGAAGCCCAATACCCCCAAACGAGCCATGTTCTGAGGAATCTTCTAGCATCCAAACATGTTAATATACGGAAATAAAGTAGAGCCATCGCAACCTGGCAAAATTGACAAAAATTGAGCAAAATAAGTATTTTCCAAAATGAAGCCCAATACCCCCAAACCAGCCGTGTTCGTGTTCGATGGATGCTAGAAGTAGCATCCATCGAATTTTTCCCCACTCGGGTTAGGGCAATTTGCTCTTAGCCAATCAGATAGCTCGTTTCATTTGTCAGTGAAATTATTTGCTCTTAGCCAATCAGATGGTTCGTTTCATTTGTAATATTTTTCTCTTAGCCAATCAGATAGCTTGTATTATTTGTCAGTGAAACAATTTTCTCTTAGCCAATCAGATAGCTTGTATCATTTGTCACTGAAATAATTTGCTAACCCTAACCCACTCCAAACGAGCCATGTTCTGAGGGGTTTTCTAGCATCCAAACAGGTTAATATACGGAAAAAAAAGTAGATCCATCGCGACCTGGCAAAATTGACAAAAATTGAGCAAAATAAGTATTTTCCAAAATGAAGCCCAATACCCCCAAACGAGCCATGTTCTGAGGAATCTTCTAGCATCCAAACATGTTAATATACGGAAATAAAGTAGAGCCATCGCAACCTGGCAAAATTGACAAAAATTGAGCAAAATAAGTATTTTCCAAAATGAAGCCCAATACCCCCAAACCAGCCGTGTTCGTGTTCGATGGATGCTAGAAGTAGCATCCATCGAATTTTTCCCCACTCGGGTTAGGGCAATTTGCTCTTAGCCAATCAGATAGCTCGTTTCATTTGTCAGTGAAATTATTTGCTCTTAGCCAATCAGATGGTTCGTTTCATTTGTAATATTTTTCTCTTAGCCAATCAGATAGCTTGTATTATTTGTCAGTGAAACAATTTTCTCTTAGCCAATCAGATAGCTTGTATCATTTGTCACTGAAATAATTTGCTAACCCTAACCCACTCCAAACGAGCCATGTTCTGAGGGGTTTTCTAGCATCCAAACAGGTTAATATACGGAAAAAAAAGTAGATCCATCGCGACCTGGCAAAATTGACAAAAATTGAGCAAAATAAGTATTTTCCAAAATGAAGCCCAATACCCCCAAACGAGCCATGTTCTGAGGAATCTTCTAGCATCCAAACAGGTTAATATACGGAAAATAAAGTAGATCCATCACGACCTTGCAAAATTGACCAAAATTGAGCAAAATAAGTATTTTCCAAAATGAAGCCCAATACCCCCAAACGAGCCATGTTCTGAGGAATCTTCTAGCATCCAAACAGGTTAATATACGGAAATAAAGTAGAGCCATCGCGACCTGGCAAAATTGACAAAAATTGAGCAAATTAAGTATTTTTTCCAAAATGAAGCCCAATACCCCCAAACCAGCCGTGTTCGTGTTCGATGGATGCTAGAAGTAGCATCCATCGAATTTTTCCCCACTCGGGTTAGGGCAATTTGCTCTTAGCCAATCAGATAGCTCGTTTCATTTGTCAGTGAAATTATTTGCTCTTAGCCAATCAGATGGCTCGTTTCATTTGTAATATTTTTCTCTTAGCCAATCAGATAGCTTGTATCATTTGTCACTGAAATAATTTGCTAACCCTAACCCACTCCAAACGAGCCATGTTCTGAGGTGTTTTCTAGCATCCAAACAGGTTAATATACGGAAAATAAAGTAGATCCATCACGACCTTGCAAAATTGACCAAAATTGAGCAAAATAAGTATTTTCCAAAATGAAGCCCAATACCCCCAAACGAGCCATGTTCTGAGGAATCTTCTAGCATCCAAACAGGTTAATATACGGAAATAAAGTAGAGCCATCGCGACCTGGCAAAATTGACAAAAATTGAGCAAAATAAGTATTTTCCAAAATGAAGCCCAATACCCCCAAACCAGCCGTGTTCGTGTTCGATGGATGCTAGAAGTAGCATCCATCGAATTTTTCCCCACTCGGGTTAGGGCAATTTGCTCTTAGCCAATCAGATAGCTCGTTTCATTTGTCAGTGAAATTATTTGCTCTTAGCCAATCAGATGGTTCGTTTCATTTGTAATATTTTTCTCTTAACCAATCAGATAGCTTGTATCATTTGTCAGTGAAACAATTTTCTCTTAGCCAATCAGATAGCTTGTATCATTTGTCACTGAAATAATTTGCTAACCCTAACCCACTCCAAACGAGCCATGTTCTGAGGGGTTTTCTAGCATCCAAACAGGTTAATATACGAAAAAAAAAGTAGATCCATCGCGACCTGGCAAAATTGACAAAAATTGAGCAAAATAAGTATTTTCCAAAATGAAGCCCAATACCCCCAAACCAGCCGTGTTCGTGTTCGATGGATGCTAGAAGTAGCATCCATCGAATTTTTCCCCACTCGGGTTAGGGCAATTTGCTCTTAGCCAATCAGATAGCTCGTTTCATTTGTCAGTGAAATAATTTGCTCTTAGCCAATCAGATGGCTCGTTTCATTTGTAATATTTTTCTCTTAGCCAATCAGATAGCTTGTATTATTTGTCAGTGAAACAATTTTCTCTTAGCCAATCAGATAGCTTGTATCATTTGTCACTGAAATAATTTGCTAACCCTAACCCACTCCAAACGAGCCATGTTCTGAGGGGTTTTCTAGCATCCAAACAGGTTAATATACGGAAAAAAAAGTAGATCCATCGCGACCTGGCAAAATTGACAAAAATTGAGCAAAATAAGTATTTTCCAAAATGAAGCCCAATACCCCCAAACGAGCCATGTTCTGAGGAATCTTCTAGCATCCAAACAGGTTAATATACGGAAAATAAAGTAGATCCATCACGACCTTGCAAAATTGACCAAAATTGAGCAAAATAAGTATTTTCCAAAATGAAGCCCAATACCCCCAAACGAGCCATGTTCTGAGGAATCTTCTAGCATCCAAACAGGTTAATATACGGAAATAAAGTAGAGCCATCGCGACCTGGCAAAATTGACAAAAATTGAGCAAATTAAGTATTTTTTCCAAAATGAAGCCCAATACCCCCAAACCAGCCGTGTTCGTGTTCGATGGATGCTAGAAGTAGCATCCATCGAATTTTTCCCCACTCGGGTTAGGGCAATTTGCTCTTAGCCAATCAGATAGCTCGTTTCATTTGTCAGTGAAATTATTTGCTCTTAGCCAATCAGATGGCTCGTTTCATTTGTAATATTTTTCTCTTAGCCAATCAGATAGCTTGTATCATTTGTCACTGAAATAATTTGCTAACCCTAACCCACTCCAAACGAGCCATGTTCTGAGGTGTTTTCTAGCATCCAAACAGGTTAATATACGGAAAATAAAGTAGATCCATCACGACCTTGCAAAATTGACCAAAATTGAGCAAAATAAGTATTTTCCAAAATGAAGCCCAATACCCCCAAACGAGCCATGTTCTGAGGAATCTTCTAGCATCCAAACAGGTTAATATACGGAAATAAAGTAGAGCCATCGCGACCTGGCAAAATTGACAAAAATTGAGCAAAATAAGTATTTTCCAAAATGAAGCCCAATACCCCCAAACCAGCCGTGTTCGTGTTCGTGTTCGATGGATGCTAGAAGTAGCATCCATCGAATTTTTCCCCACTCGGGTTAGGGCAATTTGCTCTTAGCCAATCAGATAGCTCGTTTCATTTGTCAGTGAAATTATTTGCTCTTAGCCAATCAGATGGTTCGTTTCTTTTGTAATATTTTTCTCTTAACCAATCAGATAGCTTGTATCATTTGTCAGTGAAACAATTTTCTCTTAGCCAATCAGATAACTTGTATCATTTGTCACTGAAATAATTTGCTAACCCTAACCCACTCCAAACGAGCCATGTTCTGAGGGGTTTTCTAGCATCCAAACAGGTTAATATACGGAAAAAAAGTAGATCCATCACGAACTGGCAAAATTGACAAAAATTGAGCAAAATAAGTATTTTCCAAAAGGAAGCCCAATACCCCCAAACCAGCCGTGTTCGTGTTCGATGGATGCTAGAAGTAGCATCCATCGAATTTTTCCCCACTCGGGTTAGGGCAATTTGCTCTTAGCCAATCAGATAGCTCGTTTCATTTGTCAGTGAAATTATTTGCTCTTAGCCAATCAGATGGTTCGTTTCTTTTGTAATATTTTTCTCTTAACCAATCAGATAGCTTGTATCATTTGTCAGTGAAACAATTTTCTCTTAGCCAATCAGATAGCTTGTATCATTTGTCACTGAAATAATTTGCTAACCCTAACCCACTCCAAACGAGCCATGTTCTGAGGGGTTTTCTAGCATCCAAACAGGTTAATATACGGAAAAACAAGTAGATCCATCGCGACCTGGCAAAATTGACAAAAATTGAGCAAAATAAGTATTTTCCAAAATGAAGCCCAATACCCCCAAACCAGCCGTGTTCGTGTTCGATGGATGCTAGAAGTAGCATCCATCGAATTTTTCCCCACTCGGGTTAGGGCAATTTGCTCTTAGCCAATCAGATAGCTCGTTTCATTTGTCAGTGAAATTATTTGCTCTTAGCCAATCAGATGGTTCGTTTCTTTTGTAATATTTTTCTCTTAACCAATCAGATAGCTTGTATCATTTGTCAGTGAAACAATTTTCTCTTAGCCAATCAGATAGCTTGTATCATTTGTCACTGAAATAATTTGCTAACCCTAACCCACTCCAAACGAGCCATGTTCTGAGGGGTTTTCTAGCATCCAAACAGGTTAATATACGGAAAAAAAAAGTAGATCCATCGCGACCTGGCAAAATTGACAAAAATTGAGCAAAATAAGTATTTTCCAAAATGAAGCCCAATACCCCCAAACCAGCCGTGTTCGTGTTCGATGGATGCTAGAAGTAGCATCCATCGAATTTTTCCCCACTCGGGTTAGGGCAATTTGCTCTTAGCCAATCAGATAGCTCGTTTCATTTGTCAGTGAAATTATTTGCTCTTAGCCAATCAGATGGTTCGTTTCTTTTGTAATATTTTTCTCTTAACCAATCAGATAGCTTGTATCATTTGTCAGTGAAACAATTTTCTCTTAGCCAATCAGATAGCTTGTATCATTTGTCACTGAAATAATTTGCTAACCCTAACCCACTCCAAACGAGCCATGTTCTGAGGGGTTTTCTAGCATCCAAACAGGTTAATATACGGAAAAAAAAAGTAGATCCATCGCGACCTGGCAAAATTGACAAAAATTGAGCAAAATAAGTATTTTCCAAAATGAAGCCCAATACCCCCAAACCAGCCGTGTTCGTGTTCGATGGATGCTAGAAGTAGCATCCATCGAATTTTTCCCCACTCGGGTTAGGGCAATTTGCTCTTAGCCAATCAGATAGCTCGTTTCATTTGTCAGTGAAATAATTTGCTCTTAGCCAATCAGATGGCTCGTTTCATTTGTAATATTTTTCTCTTAGCCAATCAGATAGCTTGTATCATTTGTCACTGAAATAATTTGCTAACCCTAACCCACTCCAAACGAGCCATGTTCTGAGGTGTTTTCTAGCATCCAAACAGGTTAATATACGGAAAATAAAGTAGATCCATCACGACCTTGCAAAATTGACCAAAATTGAGCAAAATAAGTATTTTCCAAAATGAAGCCCAATACCCCCAAACGAGCCATGTTCTGAGGAATCTTCTAGCATCCAAACAGGTTAATATACGGAAATAAAGTAGAGCCATCGCGACCTGGCAAAATTGACAAAAATTGAGCAAAATAAGTATTTTCCAAAATGAAGCCCAATACCCCCAAACCAGCCGTGTTCGTGTTCGATGGATGCTAGAAGTAGCATCCATCGAATTTTTCCCCACTCGGGTTAGGGCAATTTGCTCTTAGCCAATCAGATAGCTCGTTTCATTTGTCAGTGAAATTATTTGCTCTTAGCCAATCAGATGGTTCGTTTCTTTTGTAATATTTTTCTCTTAACCAATCAGATAGCTTGTATCATTTGTCAGTGAAACAATTTTCTCTTAGCCAATCAGATAGCTTGTATCATTTGTCACTGAAATAATTTGCTAACCCTAACCCACTCCAAACGAGCCATGTTCTGAGGGGTTTTCTAGCATCCAAACAGGTTAATATACGGAAAAAAAAAGTAGATCCATCGGGACCTGGCAAAATTGACAAAAATTGAGCAAAATAAGTATTTTCCAAAATGAAGCCCAATACCCCCAAACCAGCCGTGTTCGTGTTCGATGGATGCTAGAAGTAGCATCCATCGAATTTTTCCCCACTCGGGTTAGGGCAATTTGCTCTTAGCCAATCAGATAGCTCGTTTCATTTGTCAGTGAAATTATTTGCTCTTAGCCAATCAGATGGTTCGTTTCTTTTGTAATATTTTTCTCTTAACCAATCAGATAGCTTGTATCATTTGTCAGTGAAACAATTTTCTCTTAGCCAATCAGATAGCTTGTATCATTTGTCACTGAAATAATTTGCTAACCCTAACCAACTCCAAACGAGCCATGTTCTGAGGGGTTTTCTAGCATCCAAACAGGTTAATATACGGAAAAAAAAAGTAGATCCATCGCGACCTGGCAAAATTGACAAAAATTGAGCAAAATAAGTATTTTCCAAAATGAAGCCCAATACCCCCAAACCAGCCGTGTTCGTGTTCGATGGATGCTAGAAGTAGCATCCATCGAATTTTTTCCCACTCGGGTTAGGGCAATTTGCTCTTAGCCAATCAGATAGCTCGTTTCATTTGTCAGTGAAATAATTTGCTCTTAGCCAATCAGATGGCTCGTTTCATTTGTAATATTTTTCTCTTAGCCAATCAGATAGCTTGTATCATTTGTCAATGAAATAATTTGCTAACCCTAACCCACTCCAAACGAGCCATGTTGTGAGGTGTTTTCTAGCATCCAAACAGGTATTATAATATACGGAAAATAAAGTAGATCCATCACGACCTTGCAAAATTGACCAAAATTGAGCAAAATAAGTATTTTCCAAAATGAAGCCCAATACCCCCAAACGAGCCATGTTCTGAGGAATCTTCTAGCATCCAAACAGGTTAATATACGGAAATAAAGTAGAGCCATCGCGACCTGGCAAAATTGACAAAAATTGAGCAAAATAAGTATTTTCCAAAATGAAGCCCAATACCCCCAAACCAGCCGTGTTCGTGTTCGATGGATGCTAGAAGTAGCATCCATCGAAATTTTCCCCACTCGGGTTAGGGCAATTTGCTCTTAGCCAATCAGATAGCTCGTTTCATTTGTCAGTGAAATTATTTGCTCTTAGCCAATCAGATGGTTCGTTTCTTTTGTAATATTTTTCTCTTAACCAATCAGATAGCTTGTATCATTTGTCAGTGAAACAATTTTCTCTTAGCCAATCAGATAGCTTGTATCATTTGTCACTGAAATAATTTGCTAACCCTAACCCACTCCAAACGAGCCATGTTCTGAGGGGTTTTCTAGCATCCAAACAGGTTAATATACGGAAAAAAAAAGTAGATCCATCGCGACCTGGCAAAATTGACAAAAATTGAGCAAAATAAGTATTTTCCAAAATGAAGCCCAATACCCCCAAACGAGCCATGTTCTGAGGAATCTTCTAGCATCCAAACATGTTAATATACGGAAATAAAGTAGAGCCATCGCAACCTGGCAAAATTGACAAAAATTGAGCAAAATAAGTATTTTCCAAAATGAAGCCCAATACCCCCAAACCAGCCGTGTTCGTGTTCGATGGATGCTAGAAGTAGCATCCATCGAATTTTTCCCCACTCGGGTTAGGGCAATTTGCTCTTAGCCAATCAGATAGCTCGTTTCATTTGTCAGTGAAATTATTTGCTCTTAGCCAATCAGATGGTTCGTTTCATTTGTAATATTTTTCTCTTAGCCAATCAGATAGCTTGTATTATTTGTCAGTGAAACAATTTTCTCTTAGCCAATCAGATAGCTTGTATCATTTGTCACTGAAATAATTTGCTAACCCTAACCCACTCCAAACGAGCCATGTTCTGAGGGGTTTTCTAGCATCCAAACAGGTTAATATACGGAAAAAAAAGTAGATCCATCGCGACCTGGCAAAATTGACAAAAATTGAGCAAAATAAGTATTTTCCAAAATGAAGCCCAATACCCCCAAACGAGCCATGTTCTGAGGAATCTTCTAGCATCCAAACATGTTAATATACGGAAATAAAGTAGAGCCATCGCAACCTGGCAAAATTGACAAAAATTGAGCAAAATAAGTATTTTCCAAAATGAAGCCCAATACCCCCAAACCAGCCGTGTTCGTGTTCGATGGATGCTAGAAGTAGCATCCATCGAATTTTTCCCCACTCGGGTTAGGGCAATTTGCTCTTAGCCAATCAGATAGCTCGTTTCATTTGTCAGTGAAATTATTTGCTCTTAGCCAATCAGATGGTTCGTTTCATTTGTAATATTTTTCTCTTAGCCAATCAGATAGCTTGTATTATTTGTCAGTGAAACAATTTTCTCTTAGCCAATCAGATAGCTTGTATCATTTGTCACTGAAATAATTTGCTAACCCTAACCCACTCCAAACGAGCCATGTTCTGAGGGGTTTTCTAGCATCCAAACAGGTTAATATACGGAAAAAAAAAGTAGATCCATCGCGACCTGGCAAAATTGACAAAAATTGAGCAAAATAAGTATTTTCCAAAATGAAGCCCAATACCCCCAAACGAGCCATGTTCTGAGGAATCTTCTAGCATCCAAACAGGTTAATATACGGAAAATAAAGTAGATCCATCACGACCTTGCAAAATTGACCAAAATTGAGCAAAATAAGTATTTTCCAAAATGAAGCCCAATACCCCCAAACGAGCCATGTTCTGAGGAATCTTCTAGCATCCAAACAGGTTAATATACGGAAATAAAGTAGAGCCATCGCGACCTGGCAAAATTGACAAAAATTGAGCAAATTAAGTATTTTTTCCAAAATGAAGCCCAATACCCCCAAACCAGCCGTGTTCGTGTTCGATGGATGCTAGAAGTAGCATCCATCGAATTTTTCCCCACTCGGGTTAGGGCAATTTGCTCTTAGCCAATCAGATAGCTCGTTTCATTTGTCAGTGAAATTATTTGCTCTTAGCCAATCAGATGGCTCGTTTCATTTGTAATATTTTTCTCTTAGCCAATCAGATAGCTTGTATCATTTGTCACTGAAATAATTTGCTAACCCTAACCCACTCCAAACGAGCCATGTTCTGAGGTGTTTTCTAGCATCCAAACAGGTTAATATACGGAAAATAAAGTAGATCCATCACGACCTTGCAAAATTGACCAAAATTGAGCAAAATAAGTATTTTCCAAAATGAAGCCCAATACCCCCAAACGAGCCATGTTCTGAGGAATCTTCTAGCATCCAAACAGGTTAATATACGGAAATAAAGTAGAGCCATCGCGACCTGGCAAAATTGACAAAAATTGAGCAAAATAAGTATTTTCCAAAATGAAGCCCAATACCCCCAAACCAGCCGTGTTCGTGTTCGATGGATGCTAGAAGTAGCATCCATCGAATTTTTCCCCACTCGGGTTAGGGCAATTTGCTCTTAGCCAATCAGATAGCTCGTTTCATTTGTCAGTGAAATTATTTGCTCTTAGCCAATCAGATGGTTCGTTTCTTTTGTAATATTTTTCTCTTAACCAATCAGATAGCTTGTATCATTTGTCAGTGAAACAATTTTCTCTTAGCCAATCAGATAGCTTGTATCATTTGTCACTGAAATAATTTGCTAACCCTAACCCACTCCAAACGAGCCATGTTCTGAGGGGTTTTCTAGCATCCAAACAGGTTAATATACGGAAAAAAAGTAGATCCATCACGAACTGGCAAAATTGACAAAAATTGAGCAAAATAAGTATTTTCCAAAAGGAAGCCCAATACCCCCAAACCAGCCGTGTTCGTGTTCGATGGATGCTAGAAGTAGCATCCATCGAATTTTTCCCCACTCGGGTTAGGGCAATTTGCTCTTAGCCAATCAGATAGCTCGTTTCATTTGTCAGTGAAATTATTTGCTCTTAGCCAATCAGATGGTTCGTTTCTTTTGTAATATTTTTCTCTTAACCAATCAGATAGCTTGTATCATTTGTCAGTGAAACAATTTTCTCTTAGCCAATCAGATAGCTTGTATCATTTGTCACTGAAATAATTTGCTAACCCTAACCCACTCCAAACGAGCCATGTTCTGAGGGGTTTTCTAGCATCCAAACAGGTTAATATACGGAAAAACAAGTAGATCCATCGCGACCTGGATAAATTGACAAAAATTGAGCAAAATAAGTATTTTCCAAAATGAAGCCCAATACCCCCAAACCAGCCGTGTTCGTGTTCGATGGATGCTAGAAGTAGCATCCATCGAATTTTTCCCCACTCGGGTTAGGGCAATTTGTTCTTAGCCAATCAGATAGCTCGTTTCATTTGTCAGTGAAGTAATTTGCTCTTAGCCAATCAGATGGCTCGTTTCATTTGTAATATTTTTCTCTTAGCCAATCAGATAGCTTGTATCATTTGTCACTGAAATAATTTGCTAACCCTAACCCACTCCAAACGAGCCATGTTCTGAGGGGTTTTCTAGCATCCAAACAGGTTAATATACGAAAAAAAAAGTAGATCCATCGCGACCTGGCAAAATTGACAAAAATTGAGCAAAATAAGTATTTTCCAAAATGAAGCCCAATACCCCCAAACCAGCCGTGTTCGTGTTCGATGGATGCTAGAAGTAGCATCCATCGAATTTTTCCCCACTCGGGTTAGGGCAATTTGTTCTTAGCCAATCAGATAGCTCGTTTCATTTGTCAGTGAAGTAATTTGCTCTTAGCCAATCAGATGGCTCGTTTCATTTGTAATATTTTTCTCTTAGCCAATCAGATAGCTTGTATCATTTGTCACTGAAATAATTTGCTAACCCTAACCCACTCCAAACGAGCCATGTTGTGAGGTGTTTTCTAGCATCCAAACAGGTTAATATACGAAAAATAAAGTAGATCCATCACGACCTTGCAAAATTGACCAAAATTGAGCAAAATAAGTATTTTCGAAAATGAAGCACAATACCCCCAAACCTCCCGTGTGCGTGTTTGATGGATGCTAGAAGTAGCATCCTTGGAGTTTTTCCCCACTCGGGTTAGGATAATTTGCTCTTAGCCAATCAGATAGCTCGTTTCATTTGTCAGTGAAATTATTTGCTCTTAGCCAATCAGATGGTTCGTTTCATTTGTCAGTGAAACAATTTTCTCTTAGCCAATCAGATAGCTTGTATCATTTGTCACTGAAATAATTTGCTAACCCTAACCCACTCCAAACGAGCCATGTTCTGAGGGGTTTTCTAGCATCCAAACAGGTTAATATACGGAAAAAAAAGTAGATCCATCGCGACCTGGCAAAATTGACAAAAATTGAGCAAAATAAGTATTTTCCAAAATGAAGCCCAATACCCCCAAACGAGCCATGTTCTGAGGAATCTTCTAGCATCCAAACATGTTAATATACGGAAATAAAGTAGAGCCATCGCAACCTGGCAAAATTGACAAAAATTGAGCAAAATAAGTATTTTCCAAAATGAAGCCCAATACCCCCAAACCAGCCGTGTTCGTGTTCGATGGATGCTAGAAGTAGCATCCATCGAATTTTTCCCCACTCGGGTTAGGGCAATTTGCTCTTAGCCAATCAGATAGCTCGTTTCATTTGTCAGTGAAATTATTTGCTCTTAGCCAATCAGATGGTTCGTTTCATTTGTAATATTTTTCTCTTAACCAATCAGATAGCTTGTATCATTTGTCAGTGAAACAATTTTCTCTTAGCCAATCAGATAGCTTGTATCATTTGTCACTGAAATAATTTGCTAACCCTAACCCACTCCAAACGAGCCATGTTCTGAGGGGTTTTCTAGCATCCAAACAGGTTAATATACGAAAAAAAAAGTAGATCCATCGCGACCTGGCAAAATTGACAAAAATTGAGCAAAATAAGTATTTTCCAAAATGAAGCCCAATACCCCCAAACCAGCCGTGTTCGTGTTCGATGGATGCTAGAAGTAGCATCCATCGAATTTTTCCCCACTCGGGTTAGGGCAATTTGCTCTTAGCCAATCAGATAGCTCGTTTCATTTGTCAGTGAAATAATTTGCTCTTAGCCAATCAGATGGCTCGTTTCATTTGTAATATTTTTCTCTTAGCCAATCAGATAGCTTGTATCATTTGTCAGTGAAACAATTTTTTCTTAACCAATCAGATAGCTTGTATCATTTGTCACTGAAATAATTTGCTAACCCTAACCCACTCCAAACGAGCCATGTTCTGAGGGGTTTTCTAGCATCCAAACAGGTTAATATACGGAAAAAAAAGTAGATCCTTTGCGACCTGGCAAAATTGACAAAAATTGAGCAAAATAAGTATTTTCCAAAATGAAGCCCAATACCCCCAAATCAGCCGTGTTCGTGTTCGATGGATGCTACAAGTAGCATCCATCGAATTTTTCCCCACTCGGGTTAGGGCAATTTGCTCTTAGCCAATCAGATAGCTCGTTTCATTTGTCAGTGAAATAATTTGCTCTTAGCCAATCAGATGGCTCGTTTCATTTGTAATATTTTTCTCTTAGCCAATCAGATAGCTTGTATTATTTGTCAGTGAAACAATTTTCTCTTAGCCAATCAGATAGCTTGTATCATTTGTCACTGAAATAATTTGCTTACCCTAACCCACTCCAAACGAGCCATGTTCTGAGGGGTTTTCTAGCATCCAAACAGGTTAATATACGGAAAAAAAAGTAGATCCATCGCGACCTGGCAAAATTGACAAAAATTGAGCAAAATAAGTATTTTCCAAAATGAAGCCCAATACCCCCAAACGAGCCATGTTCTGAGGAATCTTCTAGCATCCAAACATGTTAATATACGGAAATAAAGTAGAGCCATCGCAACCTGGCAAAATTGACAAAAATTGAGCAAAATAAGTATTTTCCAAAATGAAGCCCAATACCCCCAAACCAGCCGTGTTCGTGTTCGATGGATGCTAGAAGTAGCATCCATCGAATTTTTCCCCACTCGGGTTAGGGCAATTTGCTCTTAGCCAATCAGATAGCTCGTTTCATTTGTCAGTGAAATTATTTGCTCTTAGCCAATCAGATGGTTCGTTTCATTTGTAATATTTTTCTCTTAGCCAATCAGATAGCTTGTATTATTTGTCAGTGAAACAATTTTCTCTTAGCCAATCAGATAGCTTGTATCATTTGTCACTGAAATAATTTGCTAACCCTAACCCACTCCAAACGAGCCATGTTCTGAGGGGTTTTTTAGCATCCAAACAGGTTAATATACGGAAAAAAAAGTAGATCCATCGCGACCTGGCAAAATTGACAAAAATTGAGCAAAATAAGTATTTTCCAAAATGAAGCCCAATACCCCCAAACGAGCCATGTTCTGAGGAATCTTCTAGCATCCAAACAGGTTAATATACGGAAAATAAAGTAGATCCATCACGACCTTGCAAAATTGACCAAAATTGAGCAAAATAAGTATTTTCCAAAATGAAGCCCAATACCCCCAAACGAGCCATGTTCTGAGGAATCTTCTAGCATCCAAACAGGTTAATATACGGAAATAAAGTAGAGCCATCGCGACCTGGCAAAATTGACAAAAATTGAGCAAATTAAGTATTTTCCAAAATGAAGCCCATACCCCCAAACCAGCCGTGTTCGTGTTCGATGGATGCTAGAAGTAGCATCCATCGAATTTTTCCCCACTCGGGTTAGGGCAATTTGCTCTTAGCCAATCAGATAGCTCGTTTCATTTGTCAGTGAAATAATTTGCTCTTAGCCAATCAGATGGCTCGTTTCATTTGTAATATTTTTCTCTTAGCCAATCAGATAGCTTGTATCATTTGTCACTGAAATAATTTGCTAACCCTAACCCACTCCAAACGAGCCATGTTCTGAGGTGTTTTCTAGCATCCAAACAGGTTAATATACGGAAAATAAAGTAGATCCATCACGACCTTGCAAAATTGACCAAAATTGAGCAAAATAAGTATTTTCCAAAATGAAGCCCAATACCCCCAAACGAGCCATGTTCTGAGGAATCTTCTAGCATCCAAACAGGTTAATATACGGAAATAAAGTAGAGCCATCGCGACCTGGCAAAATTGACAAAAATTGAGCAAAATAAGTATTTTCCAAAATGAAGCCCAATACCCCCAAACCAGCCGTGTTCGTGTTCGTGTTCGATGGATGCTAGAAGTAGCATCCATCGAATTTTTCCCCACTCGGGTTAGGGCAATTTGCTCTTAGCCAATCAGATAGCTCGTTTCATTTGTCAGTGAAATTATTTGCTCTTAGCCAATCAGATGGTTCGTTTCTTTTGTAATATTTTTCTCTTAACCAATCAGATAGCTTGTATCATTTGTCAGTGAAACAATTTTCTCTTAGCCAATCAGATAACTTGTATCATTTGTCACTGAAATAATTTGCTAACCCTAACCCACTCCAAACGAGCCATGTTCTGAGGGGTTTTCTAGCATCCAAACAGGTTAATATACGGAAAAAAAGTAGATCCATCACGAACTGGCAAAATTGACAAAAATTGAGCAAAATAAGTATTTTCCAAAAGGAAGCCCAATACCCCCAAACCAGCCGTGTTCGTGTTCGATGGATGCTAGAAGTAGCATCCATCGAATTTTTCCCCACTCGGGTTAGGGCAATTTGCTCTTAGCCAATCAGATAGCTCGTTTCATTTGTCAGTGAAATTATTTGCTCTTAGCCAATCAGATGGTTCGTTTCTTTTGTAATATTTTTCTCTTAACCAATCAGATAGCTTGTATCATTTGTCAGTGAAACAATTTTCTCTTAGCCAATCAGATAGCTTGTATCATTTGTCACTGAAATAATTTGCTAACCCTAACCCACTCCAAACGAGCCATGTTCTGAGGGGTTTTCTAGCATCCAAACAGGTTAATATACGGAAAAACAAGTAGATCCATCGCGACCTGGCAAAATTGACAAAAATTGAGCAAAATAAGTATTTTCCAAAATGAAGCCCAATACCCCCAAACCAGCCGTGTTCGTGTTCGATGGATGCTAGAAGTAGCATCCATCGAATTTTTCCCCACTCGGGTTAGGGCAATTTGCTCTTAGCCAATCAGATAGCTCGTTTCATTTGTCAGTGAAATTATTTGCTCTTAGCCAATCAGATGGTTCGTTTCTTTTGTAATATTTTTCTCTTAACCAATCAGATAGCTTGTATCATTTGTCAGTGAAACAATTTTCTCTTAGCCAATCAGATAGCTTGTATCATTTGTCACTGAAATAATTTGCTAACCCTAACCCACTCCAAACGAGCCATGTTCTGAGGGGTTTTCTAGCATCCAAACAGGTTAATATACGGAAAAAAAAAGTAGATCCATCGCGACCTGGCAAAATTGACAAAAATTGAGCAAAATAAGTATTTTCCAAAATGAAGCCCAATACCCCCAAACCAGCCGTGTTCGTGTTCGATGGATGCTAGAAGTAGCATCCATCGAATTTTTCCCCACTCGGGTTAGGGCAATTTGCTCTTAGCCAATCAGATAGCTCGTTTCATTTGTCAGTGAAATTATTTGCTCTTAGCCAATCAGATGGTTCGTTTCTTTTGTAATATTTTTCTCTTAACCAATCAGATAGCTTGTATCATTTGTCAGTGAAACAATTTTCTCTTAGCCAATCAGATAGCTTGTATCATTTGTCACTGAAATAATTTGCTAACCCTAACCCACTCCAAACGAGCCATGTTCTGAGGGGTTTTCTAGCATCCAAACAGGTTAATATACGGAAAAAAAAAGTAGATCCATCGCGACCTGGCAAAATTGACAAAAATTGAGCAAAATAAGTATTTTCCAAAATGAAGCCCAATACCCCCAAACCAGCCGTGTTCGTGTTCGATGGATGCTAGAAGTAGCATCCATCGAATTTTTCCCCACTCGGGTTAGGGCAATTTGCTCTTAGCCAATCAGATAGCTCGTTTCATTTGTCAGTGAAATAATTTGCTCTTAGCCAATCAGATGGCTCGTTTCATTTGTAATATTTTTCTCTTAGCCAATCAGATAGCTTGTATCATTTGTCACTGAAATAATTTGCTAACCCTAACCCACTCCAAACGAGCCATGTTCTGAGGTGTTTTCTAGCATCCAAACAGGTTAATATACGGAAAATAAAGTAGATCCATCACGACCTTGCAAAATTGACCAAAATTGAGCAAAATAAGTATTTTCCAAAATGAAGCCCAATACCCCCAAACGAGCCATGTTCTGAGGAATCTTCTAGCATCCAAACAGGTTAATATACGGAAATAAAGTAGAGCCATCGCGACCTGGCAAAATTGACAAAAATTGAGCAAAATAAGTATTTTCCAAAATGAAGCCCAATACCCCCAAACCAGCCGTGTTCGTGTTCGATGGATGCTAGAAGTAGCATCCATCGAATTTTTCCCCACTCGGGTTAGGGCAATTTGCTCTTAGCCAATCAGATAGCTCGTTTCATTTGTCAGTGAAATTATTTGCTCTTAGCCAATCAGATGGTTCGTTTCTTTTGTAATATTTTTCTCTTAACCAATCAGATAGCTTGTATCATTTGTCAGTGAAACAATTTTCTCTTAGCCAATCAGATAGCTTGTATCATTTGTCACTGAAATAATTTGCTAACCCTAACCCACTCCAAACGAGCCATGTTCTGAGGGGTTTTCTAGCATCCAAACAGGTTAATATACGGAAAAAAAAAGTAGATCCATCGGGACCTGGCAAAATTGACAAAAATTGAGCAAAATAAGTATTTTCCAAAATGAAGCCCAATACCCCCAAACCAGCCGTGTTCGTGTTCGATGGATGCTAGAAGTAGCATCCATCGAATTTTTCCCCACTCGGGTTAGGGCAATTTGCTCTTAGCCAATCAGATAGCTCGTTTCATTTGTCAGTGAAATTATTTGCTCTTAGCCAATCAGATGGTTCGTTTCTTTTGTAATATTTTTCTCTTAACCAATCAGATAGCTTGTATCATTTGTCAGTGAAACAATTTTCTCTTAGCCAATCAGATAGCTTGTATCATTTGTCACTGAAATAATTTGCTAACCCTAACCAACTCCAAACGAGCCATGTTCTGAGGGGTTTTCTAGCATCCAAACAGGTTAATATACGGAAAAAAAAAGTAGATCCATCGCGACCTGGCAAAATTGACAAAAATTGAGCAAAATAAGTATTTTCCAAAATGAAGCCCAATACCCCCAAACCAGCCGTGTTCGTGTTCGATGGATGCTAGAAGTAGCATCCATCGAATTTTTTCCCACTCGGGTTAGGGCAATTTGCTCTTAGCCAATCAGATAGCTCGTTTCATTTGTCAGTGAAATAATTTGCTCTTAGCCAATCAGATGGCTCGTTTCATTTGTAATATTTTTCTCTTAGCCAATCAGATAGCTTGTATCATTTGTCAATGAAATAATTTGCTAACCCTAACCCACTCCAAACGAGCCATGTTGTGAGGTGTTTTCTAGCATCCAAACAGGTATTATAATATACGGAAAATAAAGTAGATCCATCACGACCTTGCAAAATTGACCAAAATTGAGCAAAATAAGTATTTTCCAAAATGAAGCCCAATACCCCCAAACGAGCCATGTTCTGAGGAATCTTCTAGCATCCAAACAGGTTAATATACGGAAATAAAGTAGAGCCATCGCGACCTGGCAAAATTGACAAAAATTGAGCAAAATAAGTATTTTCCAAAATGAAGCCCAATACCCCCAAACCAGCCGTGTTCGTGTTCGATGGATGCTAGAAGTAGCATCCATCGAAATTTTCCCCACTCGGGTTAGGGCAATTTGCTCTTAGCCAATCAGATAGCTCGTTTCATTTGTCAGTGAAATTATTTGCTCTTAGCCAATCAGATGGTTCGTTTCTTTTGTAATATTTTTCTCTTAACCAATCAGATAGCTTGTATCATTTGTCAGTGAAACAATTTTCTCTTAGCCAATCAGATAGCTTGTATCATTTGTCACTGAAATAATTTGCTAACCCTAACCCACTCCAAACGAGCCATGTTCTGAGGGGTTTTCTAGCATCCAAACAGGTTAATATACGGAAAAAAAAAGTAGATCCATCGCGACCTGGCAAAATTGACAAAAATTGAGCAAAATAAGTATTTTCCAAAATGAAGCCCAATACCCCCAAACGAGCCATGTTCTGAGGAATCTTCTAGCATCCAAACATGTTAATATACGGAAATAAAGTAGAGCCATCGCAACCTGGCAAAATTGACAAAAATTGAGCAAAATAAGTATTTTCCAAAATGAAGCCCAATACCCCCAAACCAGCCGTGTTCGTGTTCGATGGATGCTAGAAGTAGCATCCATCGAATTTTTCCCCACTCGGGTTAGGGCAATTTGCTCTTAGCCAATCAGATAGCTCGTTTCATTTGTCAGTGAAATTATTTGCTCTTAGCCAATCAGATGGTTCGTTTCATTTGTAATATTTTTCTCTTAGCCAATCAGATAGCTTGTATTATTTGTCAGTGAAACAATTTTCTCTTAGCCAATCAGATAGCTTGTATCATTTGTCACTGAAATAATTTGCTAACCCTAACCCACTCCAAACGAGCCATGTTCTGAGGGGTTTTCTAGCATCCAAACAGGTTAATATACGGAAAAAAAAGTAGATCCATCGCGACCTGGCAAAATTGACAAAAATTGAGCAAAATAAGTATTTTCCAAAATGAAGCCCAATACCCCCAAACGAGCCATGTTCTGAGGAATCTTCTAGCATCCAAACATGTTAATATACGGAAATAAAGTAGAGCCATCGCAACCTGGCAAAATTGACAAAAATTGAGCAAAATAAGTATTTTCCAAAATGAAGCCCAATACCCCCAAACCAGCCGTGTTCGTGTTCGATGGATGCTAGAAGTAGCATCCATCGAATTTTTCCCCACTCGGGTTAGGGCAATTTGCTCTTAGCCAATCAGATAGCTCGTTTCATTTGTCAGTGAAATTATTTGCTCTTAGCCAATCAGATGGTTCGTTTCATTTGTAATATTTTTCTCTTAGCCAATCAGATAGCTTGTATTATTTGTCAGTGAAACAATTTTCTCTTAGCCAATCAGATAGCTTGTATCATTTGTCACTGAAATAATTTGCTAACCCTAACCCACTCCAAACGAGCCATGTTCTGAGGGGTTTTCTAGCATCCAAACAGGTTAATATACGGAAAAAAAAGTAGATCCATCGCGACCTGGCAAAATTGACAAAAATTGAGCAAAATAAGTATTTTCCAAAATGAAGCCCAATACCCCCAAACGAGCCATGTTCTGAGGAATCTTCTAGCATCCAAACAGGTTAATATACGGAAAATAAAGTAGATCCATCACGACCTTGCAAAATTGACCAAAATTGAGCAAAATAAGTATTTTCCAAAATGAAGCCCAATACCCCCAAACGAGCCATGTTCTGAGGAATCTTCTAGCATCCAAACAGGTTAATATACGGAAATAAAGTAGAGCCATCGCGACCTGGCAAAATTGACAAAAATTGAGCAAATTAAGTATTTTTTCCAAAATGAAGCCCAATACCCCCAAACCAGCCGTGTTCGTGTTCGATGGATGCTAGAAGTAGCATCCATCGAATTTTTCCCCACTCGGGTTAGGGCAATTTGCTCTTAGCCAATCAGATAGCTCGTTTCATTTGTCAGTGAAATTATTTGCTCTTAGCCAATCAGATGGCTCGTTTCATTTGTAATATTTTTCTCTTAGCCAATCAGATAGCTTGTATCATTTGTCACTGAAATAATTTGCTAACCCTAACCCACTCCAAACGAGCCATGTTCTGAGGTGTTTTCTAGCATCCAAACAGGTTAATATACGGAAAATAAAGTAGATCCATCACGACCTTGCAAAATTGACCAAAATTGAGCAAAATAAGTATTTTCCAAAATGAAGCCCAATACCCCCAAACGAGCCATGTTCTGAGGAATCTTCTAGCATCCAAACAGGTTAATATACGGAAATAAAGTAGAGCCATCGCGACCTGGCAAAATTGACAAAAATTGAGCAAAATAAGTATTTTCCAAAATGAAGCCCAATACCCCCAAACCAGCCGTGTTCGTGTTCGATGGATGCTAGAAGTAGCATCCATCGAATTTTTCCCCACTCGGGTTAGGGCAATTTGCTCTTAGCCAATCAGATAGCTCGTTTCATTTGTCAGTGAAATTATTTGCTCTTAGCCAATCAGATGGTTCGTTTCTTTTGTAATATTTTTCTCTTAACCAATCAGATAGCTTGTATCATTTGTCAGTGAAACAATTTTCTCTTAGCCAATCAGATAGCTTGTATCATTTGTCACTGAAATAATTTGCTAACCCTAACCCACTCCAAACGAGCCATGTTCTGAGGGGTTTTCTAGCATCCAAACAGGTTAATATACGGAAAAAAAGTAGATCCATCACGAACTGGCAAAATTGACAAAAATTGAGCAAAATAAGTATTTTCCAAAAGGAAGCCCAATACCCCCAAACCAGCCGTGTTCGTGTTCGATGGATGCTAGAAGTAGCATCCATCGAATTTTTCCCCACTCGGGTTAGGGCAATTTGCTCTTAGCCAATCAGATAGCTCGTTTCATTTGTCAGTGAAATTATTTGCTCTTAGCCAATCAGATGGTTCGTTTCTTTTGTAATATTTTTCTCTTAACCAATCAGATAGCTTGTATCATTTGTCAGTGAAACAATTTTCTCTTAGCCAATCAGATAGCTTGTATCATTTGTCACTGAAATAATTTGCTAACCCTAACCCACTCCAAACGAGCCATGTTCTGAGGGGTTTTCTAGCATCCAAACAGGTTAATATACGGAAAAACAAGTAGATCCATCGCGACCTGGATAAATTGACAAAAATTGAGCAAAATAAGTATTTTCCAAAATGAAGCCCAATACCCCCAAACCAGCCGTGTTCGTGTTCGATGGATGCTAGAAGTAGCATCCATCGAATTTTTCCCCACTCGGGTTAGGGCAATTTGTTCTTAGCCAATCAGATAGCTCGTTTCATTTGTCAGTGAAGTAATTTGCTCTTAGCCAATCAGATGGCTCGTTTCATTTGTAATATTTTTCTCTTAGCCAATCAGATAGCTTGTATCATTTGTCACTGAAATAATTTGCTAACCCTAACCCACTCCAAACGAGCCATGTTCTGAGGGGTTTTCTAGCATCCAAACAGGTTAATATACGAAAAAAAAAGTAGATCCATCGCGACCTGGCAAAATTGACAAAAATTGAGCAAAATAAGTATTTTCCAAAATGAAGCCCAATACCCCCAAACCAGCCGTGTTCGTGTTCGATGGATGCTAGAAGTAGCATCCATCGAATTTTTCCCCACTCGGGTTAGGGCAATTTGTTCTTAGCCAATCAGATAGCTCGTTTCATTTGTCAGTGAAGTAATTTGCTCTTAGCCAATCAGATGGCTCGTTTCATTTGTAATATTTTTCTCTTAGCCAATCAGATAGCTTGTATCATTTGTCACTGAAATAATTTGCTAACCCTAACCCACTCCAAACGAGCCATGTTGTGAGGTGTTTTCTAGCATCCAAACAGGTTAATATACGAAAAATAAAGTAGATCCATCACGACCTTGCAAAATTGACCAAAATTGAGCAAAATAAGTATTTTCGAAAATGAAGCACAATACCCCCAAACCTCCCGTGTGCGTGTTTGATGGATGCTAGAAGTAGCATCCTTGGAGTTTTTCCCCACTCGGGTTAGGATAATTTGCTCTTAGCCAATCAGATAGCTCGTTTCATTTGTCAGTGAAATTATTTGCTCTTAGCCAATCAGATGGTTCGTTTCATTTGTCAGTGAAACAATTTTCTCTTAGCCAATCAGATAGCTTGTATCATTTGTCACTGAAATAATTTGCTAACCCTAACCCACTCCAAACGAGCCATGTTCTGAGGGGTTTTCTAGCATCCAAACAGGTTAATATACGGAAAAAAAAGTAGATCCATCGCGACCTGGCAAAATTGACAAAAATTGAGCAAAATAAGTATTTTCCAAAATGAAGCCCAATACCCCCAAACGAGCCATGTTCTGAGGAATCTTCTAGCATCCAAACATGTTAATATACGGAAATAAAGTAGAGCCATCGCAACCTGGCAAAATTGACAAAAATTGAGCAAAATAAGTATTTTCCAAAATGAAGCCCAATACCCCCAAACCAGCCGTGTTCGTGTTCGATGGATGCTAGAAGTAGCATCCATCGAATTTTTCCCCACTCGGGTTAGGGCAATTTGCTCTTAGCCAATCAGATAGCTCGTTTCATTTGTCAGTGAAATTATTTGCTCTTAGCCAATCAGATGGTTCGTTTCATTTGTAATATTTTTCTCTTAACCAATCAGATAGCTTGTATCATTTGTCAGTGAAACAATTTTCTCTTAGCCAATCAGATAGCTTGTATCATTTGTCACTGAAATAATTTGCTAACCCTAACCCACTCCAAACGAGCCATGTTCTGAGGGGTTTTCTAGCATCCAAACAGGTTAATATACGAAAAAAAAAGTAGATCCATCGCGACCTGGCAAAATTGACAAAAATTGAGCAAAATAAGTATTTTCCAAAATGAAGCCCAATACCCCCAAACCAGCCGTGTTCGTGTTCGATGGATGCTAGAAGTAGCATCCATCGAATTTTTCCCCACTCGGGTTAGGGCAATTTGCTCTTAGCCAATCAGATAGCTCGTTTCATTTGTCAGTGAAATAATTTGCTCTTAGCCAATCAGATGGCTCGTTTCATTTGTAATATTTTTCTCTTAGCCAATCAGATAGCTTGTATCATTTGTCAGTGAAACAATTTTTTCTTAACCAATCAGATAGCTTGTATCATTTGTCACTGAAATAATTTGCTAACCCTAACCCACTCCAAACGAGCCATGTTCTGAGGGGTTTTCTAGCATCCAAACAGGTTAATATACGGAAAAAAAAGTAGATCCTTTGCGACCTGGCAAAATTGACAAAAATTGAGCAAAATAAGTATTTTCCAAAATGAAGCCCAATACCCCCAAATCAGCCGTGTTCGTGTTCGATGGATGCTACAAGTAGCATCCATCGAATTTTTCCCCACTCGGGTTAGGGCAATTTGCTCTTAGCCAATCAGATAGCTCGTTTCATTTGTCAGTGAAATAATTTGCTCTTAGCCAATCAGATGGCTCGTTTCATTTGTAATATTTTTCTCTTAGCCAATCAGATAGCTTGTATTATTTGTCAGTGAAACAATTTTCTCTTAGCCAATCAGATAGCTTGTATCATTTGTCACTGAAATAATTTGCTTACCCTAACCCACTCCAAACGAGCCATGTTCTGAGGGGTTTTCTAGCATCCAAACAGGTTAATATACGGAAAAAAAAGTAGATCCATCGCGACCTGGCAAAATTGACAAAAATTGAGCAAAATAAGTATTTTCCAAAATGAAGCCCAATACCCCCAAACGAGCCATGTTCTGAGGAATCTTCTAGCATCCAAACATGTTAATATACGGAAATAAAGTAGAGCCATCGCAACCTGGCAAAATTGACAAAAATTGAGCAAAATAAGTATTTTCCAAAATGAAGCCCAATACCCCCAAACCAGCCGTGTTCGTGTTCGATGGATGCTAGAAGTAGCATCCATCGAATTTTTCCCCACTCGGGTTAGGGCAATTTGCTCTTAGCCAATCAGATAGCTCGTTTCATTTGTCAGTGAAATTATTTGCTCTTAGCCAATCAGATGGTTCGTTTCATTTGTAATATTTTTCTCTTAGCCAATCAGATAGCTTGTATTATTTGTCAGTGAAACAATTTTCTCTTAGCCAATCAGATAGCTTGTATCATTTGTCACTGAAATAATTTGCTAACCCTAACCCACTCCAAACGAGCCATGTTCTGAGGGGTTTTTTAGCATCCAAACAGGTTAATATACGGAAAAAAAAGTAGATCCATCGCGACCTGGCAAAATTGACAAAAATTGAGCAAAATAAGTATTTTCCAAAATGAAGCCCAATACCCCCAAACGAGCCATGTTCTGAGGAATCTTCTAGCATCCAAACAGGTTAATATACGGAAAATAAAGTAGATCCATCACGACCTTGCAAAATTGACCAAAATTGAGCAAAATAAGTATTTTCCAAAATGAAGCCCAATACCCCCAAACGAGCCATGTTCTGAGGAATCTTCTAGCATCCAAACAGGTTAATATACGGAAATAAAGTAGAGCCATCGCGACCTGGCAAAATTGACAAAAATTGAGCAAATTAAGTATTTTCCAAAATGAAGCCCATACCCCCAAACCAGCCGTGTTCGTGTTCGATGGATGCTAGAAGTAGCATCCATCGAATTTTTCCCCACTCGGGTTAGGGCAATTTGCTCTTAGCCAATCAGATAGCTCGTTTCATTTGTCAGTGAAATAATTTGCTCTTAGCCAATCAGATGGCTCGTTTCATTTGTAATATTTTTCTCTTAGCCAATCAGATAGCTTGTATCATTTGTCACTGAAATAATTTGCTAACCCTAACCCACTCCAAACGAGCCATGTTCTGAGGTGTTTTCTAGCATCCAAACAGGTTAATATACGGAAAATAAAGTAGATCCATCACGACCTTGCAAAATTGACCAAAATTGAGCAAAATAAGTATTTTCCAAAATGAAGCCCAATACCCCCAAACGAGCCATGTTCTGAGGAATCTTCTAGCATCCAAACAGGTTAATATACGGAAATAAAGTAGAGCCATCGCGACCTGGCAAAATTGACAAAAATTGAGCAAAATAAGTATTTTCCAAAATGAAGCCCAATACCCCCAAACCAGCCGTGTTCGTGTTCGATGGATGCTAGAAGTAGCATCCATCGAATTTTTCCCCACTCGGGTTAGGGCAATTTGCTCTTAGCCAATCAGATAGCTCGTTTCATTTGTCAGTGAAATTATTTGCTCTTAGCCAATCAGATGGTTCGTTTCTTTTGTAATATTTTTCTCTTAACCAATCAGATAGCTTGTATCATTTGTCAGTGAAACAATTTTCTCTTAGCCAATCAGATAGCTTGTATCATTTGTCACTGAAATAATTTGCTAACCCTAACCCACTCCAAACGAGCCATGTTCTGAGGGGTTTTCTAGCATCCAAACAGGTTAATATACGGAAAAAAAAAGTAGATCCATCGCGACCTGGCAAAATTGACAAAAATTGAGCAAAATAAGTATTTTCCAAAATGAAGCCCAATACCCCCAAACCAGCCGTGTTCGTGTTCGATGGATGCTAGAAGTAGCATCCATCGAATTTTTCCCCACTCGGGTTAGGGCAATTTGCTCTTAGCCAATCAGATAGCTCGTTTCATTTGTCAGTGAAATTATTTGCTCTTAGCCAATCAGATGGTTCGTTTCTTTTGTAATATTTTTCTCTTAACCAATCAGATAGCTTGTATCATTTGTCAGTGAAACAATTTTCTCTTAGCCAATCAGATAGCTTGTATCATTTGTCACTGAAATAATTTGCTAACCCTAACCCACTCCAAACGAGCCATGTTCTGAGGGGTTTTCTAGCATCCAAACAGGTTAATATACGGAAAAAAAAAGTAGATCCATCGCGACCTGGCAAAATTGACAAAAATTGAGCAAAATAAGTATTTTCCAAAATGAAGCCCAATACCCCCAAACCAGCCGTGTTCGTGTTCGATGGATGCTAGAAGTAGCATCCATCGAATTTTTCCCCACTCGGGTTAGGGCAATTTGCTCTTAGCCAATCAGATAGCTCGTTTCATTTGTCAGTGAAATAATTTGCTCTTAGCCAATCAGATGGCTCGTTTCATTTGTAATATTTTTCTCTTAGCCAATCAGATAGCTTGTATCATTTGTCACTGAAATAATTTGCTAACCCTAACCCACTCCAAACGAGCCATGTTCTGAGGTGTTTTCTAGCATCCAAACAGGTTAATATACGGAAAATAAAGTAGATCCATCACGACCTTGCAAAATTGACCAAAATTGAGCAAAATAAGTATTTTCCAAAATGAAGCCCAATACCCCCAAACGAGCCATGTTCTGAGGAATCTTCTAGCATCCAAACAGGTTAATATACGGAAATAAAGTAGAGCCATCGCGACCTGGCAAAATTGACAAAAATTGAGCAAAATAAGTATTTTCCAAAATGAAGCCCAATACCCCCAAACCAGCCGTGTTCGTGTTCGATGGATGCTAGAAGTAGCATCCATCGAATTTTTCCCCACTCGGGTTAGGGCAATTTGCTCTTAGCCAATCAGATAGCTCGTTTCATTTGTCAGTGAAATTATTTGCTCTTAGCCAATCAGATGGTTCGTTTCTTTTGTAATATTTTTCTCTTAACCAATCAGATAGCTTGTATCATTTGTCAGTGAAACAATTTTCTCTTAGCCAATCAGATAGCTTGTATCATTTGTCACTGAAATAATTTGCTAACCCTAACCCACTCCAAACGAGCCATGTTCTGAGGGGTTTTCTAGCATCCAAACAGGTTAATATACGGAAAAAAAAAGTAGATCCATCGCGACCTGGCAAAATTGACAAAAATTGAGCAAAATAAGTATTTTCCAAAATGAAGCCCAATACCCCCAAACCAGCCGTGTTCGTGTTCGATGGATGCTAGAAGTAGCATCCATCGAATTTTTCCCCACTCGGGTTAGGGCAATTTGCTCTTAGCCAATCAGATAGCTCGTTTCATTTGTCAGTGAAATTATTTGCTCTTAGCCAATCAGATGGTTCGTTTCTTTTGTAATATTTTTCTCTTAACCAATCAGATAGCTTGTATCATTTGTCAGTGAAACAATTTTCTCTTAGCCAATCAGATAGCTTGTATCATTTGTCACTGAAATAATTTGCTAACCCTAACCCACTCCAAACGAGCCATGTTCTGAGGGGTTTTCTAGCATCCAAACAGGTTAATATACGGAAAAAAAAGTAGATCCATCGCGACCTGGCAAAATTGACAAAAATTGAGCAAAATAAGTATTTTCCAAAATGAAGCCCAATACCCCCAAACGAGCCATGTTCTGAGGAATCTTCTAGCATCCAAACATGTTAATATACGGAAATAAAGTAGAGCCATCGCAACCTGGCAAAATTGACAAAAATTGAGCAAAATAAGTATTTTCCAAAATGAAGCCCAATACCCCCAAACCAGCCGTGTTCGTGTTCGATGGATGCTAGAAGTAGCATCCATCGAATTTTTCCCCACTCGGGTTAGGGCAATTTGCTCTTAGCCAATCAGATAGCTCGTTTCATTTGTCAGTGAAATTATTTGCTCTTAGCCAATCAGATGGTTCGTTTCATTTGTAATATTTTTCTCTTAACCAATCAGATAGCTTGTATCATTTGTCAGTGAAACAATTTTCTCTTAGCCAATCAGATAGCTTGTATCATTTGTCACTGAAATAATTTGCTAACCCTAACCCACTCCAAACGAGCCATGTTCTGAGGGGTTTTCTAGCATCCAAACAGGTTAATATACGAAAAAAAAAGTAGATCCATCGCGACCTGGCAAAATTGACAAAAATTGAGCAAAATAAGTATTTTCCAAAATGAAGCCCAATACCCCCAAACCAGCCGTGTTCGTGTTCGATGGATGCTAGAAGTAGCATCCATCGAATTTTTCCCCACTCGGGTTAGGGCAATTTGCTCTTAGCCAATCAGATAGCTCGTTTCATTTGTCAGTGAAATAATTTGCTCTTAGCCAATCAGATGGCTCGTTTCATTTGTAATATTTTTCTCTTAGCCAATCAGATAGCTTGTATTATTTGTCAGTGAAACAATTTTCTCTTAGCCAATCAGATAGCTTGTATCATTTGTCACTGAAATAATTTGCTAACCCTAACCCACTCCAAACGAGCCATGTTCTGAGGGGTTTTCTAGCATCCAAACAGGTTAATATACGGAAAAAAAAGTAGATCCATCGCGACCTGGCAAAATTGACAAAAATTGAGCAAAATAAGTATTTTCCAAAATGAAGCCCAATACCCCCAAACGAGCCATGTTCTGAGGAATCTTCTAGCATCCAAACAGGTTAATATACGGAAAATAAAGTAGATCCATCACGACCTTGCAAAATTGACCAAAATTGAGCAAAATAAGTATTTTCCAAAATGAAGCCCAATACCCCCAAACGAGCCATGTTCTGAGGAATCTTCTAGCATCCAAACAGGTTAATATACGGAAATAAAGTAGAGCCATCGCGACCTGGCAAAATTGACAAAAATTGAGCAAATTAAGTATTTTTTCCAAAATGAAGCCCAATACCCCCAAACCAGCCGTGTTCGTGTTCGATGGATGCTAGAAGTAGCATCCATCGAATTTTTCCCCACTCGGGTTAGGGCAATTTGCTCTTAGCCAATCAGATAGCTCGTTTCATTTGTCAGTGAAATTATTTGCTCTTAGCCAATCAGATGGCTCGTTTCATTTGTAATATTTTTCTCTTAGCCAATCAGATAGCTTGTATCATTTGTCACTGAAATAATTTGCTAACCCTAACCCACTCCAAACGAGCCATGTTCTGAGGTGTTTTCTAGCATCCAAACAGGTTAATATACGGAAAATAAAGTAGATCCATCACGACCTTGCAAAATTGACCAAAATTGAGCAAAATAAGTATTTTCCAAAATGAAGCCCAATACCCCCAAACGAGCCATGTTCTGAGGAATCTTCTAGCATCCAAACAGGTTAATATACGGAAATAAAGTAGAGCCATCGCGACCTGGCAAAATTGACAAAAATTGAGCAAAATAAGTATTTTCCAAAATGAAGCCCAATACCCCCAAACCAGCCGTGTTCGTGTTCGTGTTCGATGGATGCTAGAAGTAGCATCCATCGAATTTTTCCCCACTCGGGTTAGGGCAATTTGCTCTTAGCCAATCAGATAGCTCGTTTCATTTGTCAGTGAAATTATTTGCTCTTAGCCAATCAGATGGTTCGTTTCTTTTGTAATATTTTTCTCTTAACCAATCAGATAGCTTGTATCATTTGTCAGTGAAACAATTTTCTCTTAGCCAATCAGATAGCTTGTATCATTTGTCACTGAAATAATTTGCTAACCCTAACCCACTCCAAACGAGCCATGTTCTGAGGGGTTTTCTAGCATTCAAACAGGTTAATATACGGAAAAAAAGTAGATCCATCACGAACTGGCAAAATTGACAAAAATTGAGCAAAATAAGTATTTTCCAAAAGGAAGCCCAATACCCCCAAACCAGCCGTGTTCGTGTTCGATGGATGCTAGAAGTAGCATCCATCGAATTTTTCCCCACTCGGGTTAGGGCAATTTGCTCTTAGCCAATCAGATAGCTCGTTTCATTTGTCAGTGAAATTATTTGCTCTTAGCCAATCAGATGGTTCGTTTCTTTTGTAATATTTTTCTCTTAACCAATCAGATAGCTTGTATCATTTGTCAGTGAAACAATTTTCTCTTAGCCAATCAGATAGCTTGTATCATTTGTCACTGAAATAATTTGCTAACCCTAACCCACTCCAAACGAGCCATGTTCTGAGGGGTTTTCTAGCATCCAAACAGGTTAATATACGGAAAAACAAGTAGATCCATCGCGACCTGGCAAAATTGACAAAAATTGAGCAAAATAAGTATTTTCCAAAATGAAGCCCAATACCCCCAAACCAGCCGTGTTCGTGTTCGATGGATGCTAGAAGTAGCATCCATCGAATTTTTCCCCACTCGGGTTAGGGCAATTTGCTCTTAGCCAATCAGATAGCTCGTTTCATTTGTCAGTGAAATTATTTGCTCTTAGCCAATCAGATGGTTCGTTTCTTTTGTAATATTTTTCTCTTAACCAATCAGATAGCTTGTATCATTTGTCAGTGAAACAATTTTCTCTTAGCCAATCAGATAGCTTGTATCATTTGTCACTGAAATAATTTGCTAACCCTAACCCACTCCAAACGAGCCATGTTCTGAGGGGTTTTCTAGCATCCAAACAGGTTAATATACGGAAAAAAAAAGTAGATCCATCGCGACCTGGCAAAATTGACAAAAATTGAGCAAAATAAGTATTTTCCAAAATGAAGCCCAATACCCCCAAACCAGCCGTGTTCGTGTTCGATGGATGCTAGAAGTAGCATCCATCGAATTTTTCCCCACTCGGGTTAGGGCAATTTGCTCTTAGCCAATCAGATAGCTCGTTTCATTTGTCAGTGAAATTATTTGCTCTTAGCCAATCAGATGGTTCGTTTCTTTTGTAATATTTTTCTCTTAACCAATCAGATAGCTTGTATCATTTGTCAGTGAAACAATTTTCTCTTAGCCAATCAGATAGCTTGTATCATTTGTCACTGAAATAATTTGCTAACCCTAACCCACTCCAAACGAGCCATGTTCTGAGGGGTTTTCTAGCATCCAAACAGGTTAATATACGGAAAAAAAAAGTAGATCCATCGCGACCTGGCAAAATTGACAAAAATTGAGCAAAATAAGTATTTTCCAAAATGAAGCCCAATACCCCCAAACCAGCCGTGTTCGTGTTCGATGGATGCTAGAAGTAGCATCCATCGAATTTTTCCCCACTCGGGTTAGGGCAATTTGCTCTTAGCCAATCAGATAGCTCGTTTCATTTGTCAGTGAAATAATTTGCTCTTAGCCAATCAGATGGCTCGTTTCATTTGTAATATTTTTCTCTTAGCCAATCAGATAGCTTGTATCATTTGTCACTGAAATAATTTGCAAACCCTAACCCACTCCAAACGAGCCATGTTCTGAGGTGTTTTCTAGCATCCAAACAGGTTAATATACGGAAAATAAAGTAGATCCATCACGACCTTGCAAAATTGACCAAAATTGAGCAAAATAAGTATTTTCCAAAATGAAACCCAATACCCCCAAACGAGCCATGTTCTGAGGAATCTTCTAGCATCCAAACAGGTTAATATACGGAAATAAAGTAGAGCCATCGCGACCTGGCAAAATTGACAAAAATTGAGCAAAATAAGTATTTTCCAAAATGAAGCCCAATACCCCCAAACCAGCCGTGTTCGTGTTCGATGGATGCTAGAAGTAGCATCCATCGAATTTTTCCCCACTCGGGTTAGGGCAATTTGCTCTTAGCCAATCAGATAGCTCGTTTCATTTGTCAGTGAAATTATTTGCTCTTAGCCAATCAGATGGTTCGTTTCTTTTGTAATATTTTTCTCTTAACCAATCAGATAGCTTGTATCATTTGTCAGTGAAACAATTTTCTCTTAGCCAATCAGATAGCTTGTATCATTTGTCACTGAAATAATTTGCTAACCCTAACCCACTCCAAACGAGCCATGTTCTGAGGGGTTTTCTAGCATCCAAACAGGTTAATATACGGAAAAAAAAAGTAGATCCATCGGGACCTGGCAAAATTGACAAAAATTGAGCAAAATAAGTATTTTCCAAAATGAAGCCCAATACCCCCAAACCAGCCGTGTTCGTGTTCGATGGATGCTAGAAGTAGCATCCATCGAATTTTTCCCCACTCGGGTTAGGGCAATTTGCTCTTAGCCAATCAGATAGCTCGTTTCATTTGTCAGTGAAATTATTTGCTCTTAGCCAATCAGATGGTTCGTTTCTTTTGTAATATTTTTCTCTTAACCAATCAGATAGCTTGTATCATTTGTCAGTGAAACAATTTTCTCTTAGCCAATCAGATAGCTTGTATCATTTGTCACTGAAATAATTTGCTAACCCTAACCAACTCCAAACGAGCCATGTTCTGAGGGGTTTTCTAGCATCCAAACAGGTTAATATACGGAAAAAAAAAGTAGATCCATCGCGACCTGGCAAAATTGACAAAAATTGAGCAAAATAAGTATTTTCCAAAATGAAGCCCAATACCCCCAAACCAGCCGTGTTCGTGTTCGATGGATGCTAGAAGTAGCATCCATCGAATTTTTTCCCACTCGGGTTAGGGCAATTTGCTCTTAGCCAATCAGATAGCTCGTTTCATTTGTCAGTGAAATAATTTGCTCTTAGCCAATCAGATGGCTCGTTTCATTTGTAATATTTTTCTCTTAGCCAATCAGATAGCTTGTATCATTTGTCAATGAAATAATTTGCTAACCCTAACCCACTCCAAACGAGCCATGTTGTGAGGTGTTTTCTAGCATCCAAACAGGTATTATAATATACGGAAAATAAAGTAGATCCATCACGACCTTGCAAAATTGACCAAAATTGAGCAAAATAAGTATTTTCCAAAATGAAGCCCAATACCCCCAAACGAGCCATGTTCTGAGGAATCTTCTAGCATCCAAACAGGTTAATATACGGAAATAAAGTAGAGCCATCGCGACCTGGCAAAATTGACAAAAATTGAGCAAAATAAGTATTTTCCAAAATGAAGCCCAATACCCCCAAACCAGCCGTGTTCGTGTTCGATGGATGCTAGAAGTAGCATCCATCGAAATTTTCCCCACTCGGGTTAGGGCAATTTGCTCTTAGCCAATCAGATAGCTCGTTTCATTTGTCAGTGAAATTATTTGCTCTTAGCCAATCAGATGGTTCGTTTCTTTTGTAATATTTTTCTCTTAACCAATCAGATAGCTTGTATCATTTGTCAGTGAAACAATTTTCTCTTAGCCAATCAGATAGCTTGTATCATTTGTCACTGAAATAATTTGCTAACCCTAACCCACTCCAAACGAGCCATGTTCTGAGGGGTTTTCTAGCATCCAAACAGGTTAATATACGGAAAAAAAAAGTAGATCCATCGCGACCTGGCAAAATTGACAAAAATTGAGCAAAATAAGTATTTTCCAAAATGAAGCCCAATACCCCCAAACGAGCCATGTTCTGAGGAATCTTCTAGCATCCAAACATGTTAATATACGGAAATAAAGTAGAGCCATCGCAACCTGGCAAAATTGACAAAAATTGAGCAAAATAAGTATTTTCCAAAATGAAGCCCAATACCCCCAAACCAGCCGTGTTCGTGTTCGATGGATGCTAGAAGTAGCATCCATCGAATTTTTCCCCACTCGGGTTAGGGCAATTTGCTCTTAGCCAATCAGATAGCTCGTTTCATTTGTCAGTGAAATTATTTGCTCTTAGCCAATCAGATGGTTCGTTTCATTTGTAATATTTTTCTCTTAGCCAATCAGATAGCTTGTATTATTTGTCAGTGAAACAATTTTCTCTTAGCCAATCAGATAGCTTGTATCATTTGTCACTGAAATAATTTGCTAACCCTAACCCACTCCAAACGAGCCATGTTCTGAGGGGTTTTCTAGCATCCAAACAGGTTAATATACGGAAAAAAAAGTAGATCCATCGCGACCTGGCAAAATTGACAAAAATTGAGCAAAATAAGTATTTTCCAAAATGAAGCCCAATACCCCCAAACGAGCCATGTTCTGAGGAATCTTCTAGCATCCAAACATGTTAATATACGGAAATAAAGTAGAGCCATCGCAACCTGGCAAAATTGACAAAAATTGAGCAAAATAAGTATTTTCCAAAATGAAGCCCAATACCCCCAAACCAGCCGTGTTCGTGTTCGATGGATGCTAGAAGTAGCATCCATCGAATTTTTCCCCACTCGGGTTAGGGCAATTTGCTCTTAGCCAATCAGATAGCTCGTTTCATTTGTCAGTGAAATTATTTGCTCTTAGCCAATCAGATGGTTCGTTTCATTTGTAATATTTTTCTCTTAGCCAATCAGATAGCTTGTATTATTTGTCAGTGAAACAATTTTTTCTTAGCCAATCAGATAGCTTGTATCATTTGTCACTGAAATAATTTGCTAACCCTAACCCACTCCAAACGAGCCATGTTCTGAGGGGTTTTCTAGCATCCAAACAGGTTAATATACGGAAAAAAAAGTAGATCCATCGCGACCTGGCAAAATTGACAAAAATTGAGCAAAATAAGTATTTTCCAAAATGAAGCCCAATACCCCCAAACGAGCCATGTTCTGAGGAATCTTCTAGCATCCAAACAGGTTAATATACGGAAAATAAAGTAGATCCATCACGACCTTGCAAAATTGACCAAAATTGAGCAAAATAAGTATTTTCCAAAATGAAGCCCAATACCCCCAAACGAGCCATGTTCTGAGGAATCTTCTAGCATCCAAACAGGTTAATATACGGAAATAAAGTAGAGCCATCGCGACCTGGCAAAATTGACAAAAATTGAGCAAATTAAGTATTTTTTCCAAAATGAAGCCCAATACCCCCAAACCAGCCGTGTTCGTGTTCGATGGATGCTAGAAGTAGCATCCATCGAATTTTTCCCCACTCGGGTTAGGGCAATTTGCTCTTAGCCAATCAGATAGCTCGTTTCATTTGTCAGTGAAATTATTTGCTCTTAGCCAATCAGATGGCTCGTTTCATTTGTAATATTTTTCTCTTAGCCAATCAGATAGCTTGTATCATTTGTCACTGAAATAATTTGCTAACCCTAACCCACTCCAAACGAGCCATGTTCTGAGGTGTTTTCTAGCATCCAAACAGGTTAATATACGGAAAATAAAGTAGATCCATCACGACCTTGCAAAATTGACCAAAATTGAGCAAAATAAGTATTTTCCAAAATGAAGCCCAATACCCCCAAACGAGCCATGTTCTGAGGAATCTTCTAGCATCCAAACAGGTTAATATACGGAAATAAAGTAGAGCCATCGCGACCTGGCAAAATTGACAAAAATTGAGCAAAATAAGTATTTTCCAAAATGAAGCCCAATACCCCCAAACCAGCCGTGTTCGTGTTCGATGGATGCTAGAAGTAGCATCCATCGAATTTTTCCCCACTCGGGTTAGGGCAATTTGCTCTTAGCCAATCAGATAGCTCGTTTCATTTGTCAGTGAAATTATTTGCTCTTAGCCAATCAGATGGTTCGTTTCATTTGTAATATTTTTCTCTTAACCAATCAGATAGCTTGTATCATTTGTCAGTGAAACAATTTTCTCTTAGCCAATCAGATAGCTTGTATCATTTGTCACTGAAATAATTTGCTAACCCTAACCCACTCCAAACGAGCCATGTTCTGAGGGGTTTTCTAGCATCCAAACAGGTTAATATACGAAAAAAAAAGTAGATCCATCGCGACCTGGCAAAATTGACAAAAATTGAGCAAAATAAGTATTTTCCAAAATGAAGCCCAATACCCCCAAACCAGCCGTGTTCGTGTTCGATGGATGCTAGAAGTAGCATCCATCGAATTTTTCCCCACTCGGGTTAGGGCAATTTGCTCTTAGCCAATCAGATAGCTCGTTTCATTTGTCAGTGAAATAATTTGCTCTTAGCCAATCAGATGGCTCGTTTCATTTGTAATATTTTTCTCTTAGCCAATCAGATAGCTTGTATTATTTGTCAGTGAAACAATTTTCTCTTAGCCAATCAGATAGCTTGTATCATTTGTCACTGAAATAATTTGCTAACCCTAACCCACTCCAAACGAGCCATGTTCTGAGGGGTTTTCTAGCATCCAAACAGGTTAATATACGGAAAAAAAAGTAGATCCATCGCGACCTGGCAAAATTGACAAAAATTGAGCAAAATAAGTATTTTCCAAAATGAAGCCCAATACCCCCAAACGAGCCATGTTCTGAGGAATCTTCTAGCATCCAAACAGGTTAATATACGGAAAATAAAGTAGATCCATCACGACCTTGCAAAATTGACCAAAATTGAGCAAAATAAGTATTTTCCAAAATGAAGCCCAATACCCCCAAACGAGCCATGTTCTGAGGAATCTTCTAGCATCCAAACAGGTTAATATACGGAAATAAAGTAGAGCCATCGCGACCTGGCAAAATTGACAAAAATTGAGCAAATTAAGTATTTTTTCCAAAATGAAGCCCAATACCCCCAAACCAGCCGTGTTCGTGTTCGATGGATGCTAGAAGTAGCATCCATCGAATTTTTCCCCACTCGGGTTAGGGCAATTTGCTCTTAGCCAATCAGATAGCTCGTTTCATTTGTCAGTGAAATTATTTGCTCTTAGCCAATCAGATGGCTCGTTTCATTTGTAATATTTTTCTCTTAGCCAATCAGATAGCTTGTATCATTTGTCACTGAAATAATTTGCTAACCCTAACCCACTCCAAACGAGCCATGTTCTGAGGTGTTTTCTAGCATCCAAACAGGTTAATATACGGAAAATAAAGTAGATCCATCACGACCTTGCAAAATTGACCAAAATTGAGCAAAATAAGTATTTTCCAAAATGAAGCCCAATACCCCCAAACGAGCCATGTTCTGAGGAATCTTCTAGCATCCAAACAGGTTAATATACGGAAATAAAGTAGAGCCATCGCGACCTGGCAAAATTGACAAAAATTGAGCAAAATAAGTATTTTCCAAAATGAAGCCCAATACCCCCAAACCAGCCGTGTTCGTGTTCGTGTTCGATGGATGCTAGAAGTAGCATCCATCGAATTTTTCCCCACTCGGGTTAGGGCAATTTGCTCTTAGCCAATCAGATAGCTCGTTTCATTTGTCAGTGAAATTATTTGCTCTTAGCCAATCAGATGGTTCGTTTCTTTTGTAATATTTTTCTCTTAACCAATCAGATAGCTTGTATCATTTGTCAGTGAAACAATTTTCTCTTAGCCAATCAGATAGCTTGTATCATTTGTCACTGAAATAATTTGCTAACCCTAACCCACTCCAAACGAGCCATGTTCTGAGGGGTTTTCTAGCATCCAAACAGGTTAATATACGGAAAAAAAGTAGATCCATCACGAACTGGCAAAATTGACAAAAATTGAGCAAAATAAGTATTTTCCAAAAGGAAGCCCAATACCCCCAAACCAGCCGTGTTCGTGTTCGATGGATGCTAGAAGTAGCATCCATCGAATTTTTCCCCACTCGGGTTAGGGCAATTTGCTCTTAGCCAATCAGATAGCTCGTTTCATTTGTCAGTGAAATTATTTGCTCTTAGCCAATCAGATGGTTCGTTTCTTTTGTAATATTTTTCTCTTAACCAATCAGATAGCTTGTATCATTTGTCAGTGAAACAATTTTCTCTTAGCCAATCAGATAGCTTGTATCATTTGTCACTGAAATAATTTGCTAACCCTAACCCACTCCAAACGAGCCATGTTCTGAGGGGTTTTCTAGCATCCAAACAGGTTAATATACGGAAAAACAAGTAGATCCATCGCGACCTGGCAAAATTGACAAAAATTGAGCAAAATAAGTATTTTCCAAAATGAAGCCCAATACCCCCAAACCAGCCGTGTTCGTGTTCGATGGATGCTAGAAGTAGCATCCATCGAATTTTTCCCCACTCGGGTTAGGGCAATTTGCTCTTAGCCAATCAGATAGCTCGTTTCATTTGTCAGTGAAATTATTTGCTCTTAGCCAATCAGATGGTTCGTTTCTTTTGTAATATTTTTCTCTTAACCAATCAGATAGCTTGTATCATTTGTCAGTGAAACAATTTTCTCTTAGCCAATCAGATAGCTTGTATCATTTGTCACTGAAATAATTTGCTAACCCTAACCCACTCCAAACGAGCCATGTTCTGAGGGGTTTTCTAGCATCCAAACAGGTTAATATACGGAAAAAAAAAGTAGATCCATCGCGACCTGGCAAAATTGACAAAAATTGAGCAAAATAAGTATTTTCCAAAATGAAGCCCAATACCCCCAAACCAGCCGTGTTCGTGTTCGATGGATGCTAGAAGTAGCATCCATCGAATTTTTCCCCACTCGGGTTAGGGCAATTTGCTCTTAGCCAATCAGATAGCTCGTTTCATTTGTCAGTGAAATTATTTGCTCTTAGCCAATCAGATGGTTCGTTTCTTTTGTAATATTTTTCTCTTAACCAATCAGATAGCTTGTATCATTTGTCAGTGAAACAATTTTCTCTTAGCCAATCAGATAGCTTGTATCATTTGTCACTGAAATAATTTGCTAACCCTAACCCACTCCAAACGAGCCATGTTCTGAGGGGTTTTCTAGCATCCAAACAGGTTAATATACGGAAAAAAAAAGTAGATCCATCGCGACCTGGCAAAATTGACAAAAATTGAGCAAAATAAGTATTTTCCAAAATGAAGCCCAATACCCCCAAACCAGCCGTGTTCGTGTTCGATGGATGCTAGAAGTAGCATCCATCGAATTTTTCCCCACTCGGGTTAGGGCAATTTGCTCTTAGCCAATCAGATAGCTCGTTTCATTTGTCAGTGAAATAATTTGCTCTTAGCCAATCAGATGGCTCGTTTCATTTGTAATATTTTTCTCTTAGCCAATCAGATAGCTTGTATCATTTGTCACTGAAATAATTTGCTAACCCTAACCCACTCCAAACGAGCCATGTTCTGAGGTGTTTTCTAGCATCCAAACAGGTTAATATACGGAAAATAAAGTAGATCCATCACGACCTTGCAAAATTGACCAAAATTGAGCAAAATAAGTATTTTCCAAAATGAAGCCCAATACCCCCAAACGAGCCATGTTCTGAGGAATCTTCTAGCATCCAAACAGGTTAATATACGGAAATAAAGTAGAGCCATCGCGACCTGGCAAAATTGACAAAAATTGAGCAAAATAAGTATTTTCCAAAATGAAGCCCAATACCCCCAAACCAGCCGTGTTCGTGTTCGATGGATGCTAGAAGTAGCATCCATCGAATTTTTCCCCACTCGGGTTAGGGCAATTTGCTCTTAGCCAATCAGATAGCTCGTTTCATTTGTCAGTGAAATTATTTGCTCTTAGCCAATCAGATGGTTCGTTTCTTTTGTAATATTTTTCTCTTAACCAATCAGATAGCTTGTATCATTTGTCAGTGAAACAATTTTCTCTTAGCCAATCAGATAGCTTGTATCATTTGTCACTGAAATAATTTGCTAACCCTAACCCACTCCAAACGAGCCATGTTCTGAGGGGTTTTCTAGCATCCAAACAGGTTAATATACGGAAAAAAAAAGTAGATCCATCGGGACCTGGCAAAATTGACAAAAATTGAGCAAAATAAGTATTTTCCAAAATGAAGCCCAATACCCCCAAACCAGCCGTGTTCGTGTTCGATGGATGCTAGAAGTAGCATCCATCGAATTTTTCCCCACTCGGGTTAGGGCAATTTGCTCTTAGCCAATCAGATAGCTCGTTTCATTTGTCAGTGAAATTATTTGCTCTTAGCCAATCAGATGGTTCGTTTCTTTTGTAATATTTTTCTCTTAACCAATCAGATAGCTTGTATCATTTGTCAGTGAAACAATTTTCTCTTAGCCAATCAGATAGCTTGTATCATTTGTCACTGAAATAATTTGCTAACCCTAACCAACTCCAAACGAGCCATGTTCTGAGGGGTTTTCTAGCATCCAAACAGGTTAATATACGGAAAAAAAAAGTAGATCCATCGCGACCTGGCAAAATTGACAAAAATTGAGCAAAATAAGTATTTTCCAAAATGAAGCCCAATACCCCCAAACCAGCCGTGTTCGTGTTCGATGGATGCTAGAAGTAGCATCCATCGAATTTTTTCCCACTCGGGTTAGGGCAATTTGCTCTTAGCCAATCAGATAGCTCGTTTCATTTGTCAGTGAAATAATTTGCTCTTAGCCAATCAGATGGCTCGTTTCATTTGTAATATTTTTCTCTTAGCCAATCAGATAGCTTGTATCATTTGTCAATGAAATAATTTGCTAACCCTAACCCACTCCAAACGAGCCATGTTGTGAGGTGTTTTCTAGCATCCAAACAGGTATTATAATATACGGAAAATAAAGTAGATCCATCACGACCTTGCAAAATTGACCAAAATTGAGCAAAATAAGTATTTTCCAAAATGAAGCCCAATACCCCCAAACGAGCCATGTTCTGAGGAATCTTCTAGCATCCAAACAGGTTAATATACGGAAATAAAGTAGAGCCATCGCGACCTGGCAAAATTGACAAAAATTGAGCAAAATAAGTATTTTCCAAAATGAAGCCCAATACCCCCAAACCAGCCGTGTACGTGTTCGATGGATGCTAGAAGTAGCATCCATCGAAATTTTCCCCACTCGGGTTAGGGCAATTTGCTCTTAGCCAATCAGATAGCTCGTTTCATTTGTCAGTGAAATTATTTGCTCTTAGCCAATCAGATGGTTCGTTTCTTTTGTAATATTTTTCTCTTAACCAATCAGATAGCTTGTATCATTTGTCAGTGAAACAATTTTCTCTTAGCCAATCAGATAGCTTGTATCATTTGTCACTGAAATAATTTGCTAACCCTAACCCACTCCAAACGAGCCATGTTCTGAGGGGTTTTCTAGCATCCAAACAGGTTAATATACGGAAAAAAAAAGTAGATCCATCGCGACCTGGCAAAATTGACAAAAATTGAGCAAAATAAGTATTTTCCAAAATGAAGCCCAATACCCCCAAACGAGCCATGTTCTGAGGAATCTTCTAGCATCCAAACATGTTAATATACGGAAATAAAGTAGAGCCATCGCAACCTGGCAAAATTGACAAAAATTGAGCAAAATAAGTATTTTCCAAAATGAAGCCCAATACCCCCAAACCAGCCGTGTTCGTGTTCGATGGATGCTAGAAGTAGCATCCATCGAATTTTTCCCCACTCGGGTTAGGGCAATTTGCTCTTAGCCAATCAGATAGCTCGTTTCATTTGTCAGTGAAATTATTTGCTCTTAGCCAATCAGATGGTTCGTTTCATTTGTAATATTTTTCTCTTAGCCAATCAGATAGCTTGTATTATTTGTCAGTGAAACAATTTTCTCTTAGCCAATCAGATAGCTTGTATCATTTGTCACTGAAATAATTTGCTAACCCTAACCCACTCCAAACGAGCCATGTTCTGAGGGGTTTTCTAGCATCCAAACAGGTTAATATACGGAAAAAAAAGTAGATCCATCGCGACCTGGCAAAATTGACAAAAATTGAGCAAAATAAGTATTTTCCAAAATGAAGCCCAATACCCCCAAACGAGCCATGTTCTGAGGAATCTTCTAGCATCCAAACATGTTAATATACGGAAATAAAGTAGAGCCATCGCAACCTGGCAAAATTGACAAAAATTGAGCAAAATAAGTATTTTCCAAAATGAAGCCCAATACCCCCAAACCAGCCGTGTTCGTGTTCGATGGATGCTAGAAGTAGCATCCATCGAATTTTTCCCCACTCGGGTTAGGGCAATTTGCTCTTAGCCAATCAGATAGCTCGTTTCATTTGTCAGTGAAATTATTTGCTCTTAGCCAATCAGATGGTTCGTTTCATTTGTAATATTTTTCTCTTAGCCAATCAGATAGCTTGTATTATTTGTCAGTGAAACAATTTTCTCTTAGCCAATCAGATAGCTTGTATCATTTGTCACTGAAATAATTTGCTAACCCTAACCCACTCCAAACGAGCCATGTTCTGAGGGGTTTTCTAGCATCCAAACAGGTTAATATACGGAAAAAAAAGTAGATCCATCGCGACCTGGCAAAATTGACAAAAATTGAGCAAAATAAGTATTTTCCAAAATGAAGCCCAATACCCCCAAACGAGCCATGTTCTGAGGAATCTTCTAGCATCCAAACAGGTTAATATACGGAAAATAAAGTAGATCCATCACGACCTTGCAAAATTGACCAAAATTGAGCAAAATAAGTATTTTCCAAAATGAAGCCCAATACCCCCAAACGAGCCATGTTCTGAGGAATCTTCTAGCATCCAAACAGGTTAATATACGGAAATAAAGTAGAGCCATCGCGACCTGGCAAAATTGACAAAAATTGAGCAAATTAAGTATTTTTTCCAAAATGAAGCCCAATACCCCCAAACCAGCCGTGTTCGTGTTCGATGGATGCTAGAAGTAGCATCCATCGAATTTTTCCCCACTCGGGTTAGGGCAATTTGCTCTTAGCCAATCAGATAGCTCGTTTCATTTGTCAGTGAAATTATTTGCTCTTAGCCAATCAGATGGCTCGTTTCATTTGTAATATTTTTCTCTTAGCCAATCAGATAGCTTGTATCATTTGTCACTGAAATAATTTGCTAACCCTAACCCACTCCAAACGAGCCATGTTCTGAGGTGTTTTCTAGCATCCAAACAGGTTAATATACGGAAAATAAAGTAGATCCATCACGACCTTGCAAAATTGACCAAAATTGAGCAAAATAAGTATTTTCCAAAATGAAGCCCAATACCCCCAAACGAGCCATGTTCTGAGGAATCTTCTAGCATCCAAACAGGTTAATATACGGAAATAAAGTAGAGCCATCGCGACCTGGCAAAATTGACAAAAATTGAGCAAAATAAGTATTTTCCAAAATGAAGCCCAATACCCCCAAACCAGCCGTGTTCGTGTTCGATGGATGCTAGAAGTAGCATCCATCGAATTTTTCCCCACTCGGGTTAGGGCAATTTGCTCTTAGCCAATCAGATAGCTCGTTTCATTTGTCAGTGAAATTATTTGCTCTTAGCCAATCAGATGGTTCGTTTCTTTTGTAATATTTTTCTCTTAACCAATCAGATAGCTTGTATCATTTGTCAGTGAAACAATTTTCTCTTAGCCAATCAGATAGCTTGTATCATTTGTCACTGAAATAATTTGCTAACCCTAACCCACTCCAAACGAGCCATGTTCTGAGGGGTTTTCTAGCATCCAAACAGGTTAATATACGGAAAAAAAGTAGATCCATCACGAACTGGCAAAATTGACAAAAATTGAGCAAAATAAGTATTTTCCAAAAGGAAGCCCAATACCCCCAAACCAGCCGTGTTCGTGTTCGATGGATGCTAGAAGTAGCATCCATCGAATTTTTCCCCACTCGGGTTAGGGCAATTTGCTCTTAGCCAATCAGATAGCTCGTTTCATTTGTCAGTGAAATTATTTGCTCTTAGCCAATCAGATGGTTCGTTTCTTTTGTAATATTTTTCTCTTAACCAATCAGATAGCTTGTATCATTTGTCAGTGAAACAATTTTCTCTTAGCCAATCAGATAGCTTGTATCATTTGTCACTGAAATAATTTGCTAACCCTAACCCACTCCAAACGAGCCATGTTCTGAGGGGTTTTCTAGCATCCAAACAGGTTAATATACGGAAAAACAAGTAGATCCATCGCGACCTGGATAAATTGACAAAAATTGAGCAAAATAAGTATTTTCCAAAATGAAGCCCAATACCCCCAAACCAGCCGTGTTCGTGTTCGATGGATGCTAGAAGTAGCATCCATCGAATTTTTCCCCACTCGGGTTAGGGCAATTTGTTCTTAGCCAATCAGATAGCTCGTTTCATTTGTCAGTGAAGTAATTTGCTCTTAGCCAATCAGATGGCTCGTTTCATTTGTAATATTTTTCTCTTAGCCAATCAGATAGCTTGTATCATTTGTCACTGAAATAATTTGCTAACCCTAACCCACTCCAAACGAGCCATGTTCTGAGGGGTTTTCTAGCATCCAAACAGGTTAATATACGAAAAAAAAGTAGATCCATCGCGACCTGGCAAAATTGACAAAAATTGAGCAAAATAAGTATTTTCCAAAATGAAGCCCAATACCCCCAAACCAGCCGTGTTCGTGTTCGATGGATGCTAGAAGTAGCATCCATCGAATTTTTCCCCACTCGGGTTAGGGCAATTTGTTCTTAGCCAATCAGATAGCTCGTTTCATTTGTCAGTGAAGTAATTTGCTCTTAGCCAATCAGATGGCTCGTTTCATTTGTAATATTTTTCTCTTAGCCAATCAGATAGCTTGTATCATTTGTCACTGAAATAATTTGCTAACCCTAACCCACTCCAAACGAGCCATGTTGTGAGGTGTTTTCTAGCATCCAAACAGGTTAATATACGAAAAATAAAGTAGATCCATCACGACCTTGCAAAATTGACCAAAATTGAGCAAAATAAGTATTTTCGAAAATGAAGCACAATACCCCCAAACCTCCCGTGTGCGTGTTTGATGGATGCTAGAAGTAGCATCCTTGGAGTTTTTCCCCACTCGGGTTAGGATAATTTGCTCTTAGCCAATCAGATAGCTCGTTTCATTTGTCAGTGAAATTATTTGCTCTTAGCCAATCAGATGGTTCGTTTCATTTGTCAGTGAAACAATTTTCTCTTAGCCAATCAGATAGCTTGTATCATTTGTCACTGAAATAATTTGCTAACCCTAACCCACTCCAAACGAGCCATGTTCTGAGGGGTTTTCTAGCATCCAAACAGGTTAATATACGGAAAAAAAAGTAGATCCATCGCGACCTGGCAAAATTGACAAAAATTGAGCAAAATAAGTATTTTCCAAAATGAAGCCCAATACCCCCAAACGAGCCATGTTCTGAGGAATCTTCTAGCATCCAAACATGTTAATATACGGAAATAAAGTAGAGCCATCGCAACCTGGCAAAATTGACAAAAATTGAGCAAAATAAGTATTTTCCAAAATGAAGCCCAATACCCCCAAACCAGCCGTGTTCGTGTTCGATGGATGCTAGAAGTAGCATCCATCGAATTTTTCCCCACTCGCGTTAGGGCAATTTGCTCTTAGCCAATCAGATAGCTCGTTTCATTTGTCAGTGAAATTATTTGCTCTTAGCCAATCAGATGGTTCGTTTCTTTTGTAATATTTTTCTCTTAACCAATCAGATAGCTTGTATCATTTGTCAGTGAAACAATTTTCTCTTAGCCAATCAGATAGCTTGTATCATTTGTCACTGAAATAATTTGCTAACCCTAACCCACTCCAAACGAGCCATGTTCTGAGGGGTTTTCTAGCATCCAAACAGGTTAATATACGGAAAAACAAGTAGATCCATCGCGACCTGGATAAATTGACAAAAATTGAGCAAAATAAGTATTTTCCAAAATGAAGCCCAATACCCCCAAACCAGCCGTGTTCGTGTTCGATGGATGCTAGAAGTAGCATCCATCGAATTTTTCCCCACTCGGGTTAGGGCAATTTGTTCTTAGCCAATCAGATAGCTCGTTTCATTTGTCAGTGAAGTAATTTGCTCTTAGCCAATCAGATGGCTCGTTTCATTTGTAATATTTTTCTCTTAGCCAATCAGATAGCTTGTATCATTTGTCACTGAAATAATTTGCTAACCCTAACCCACTCCAAACGAGCCATGTTCTGAGGGGTTTTCTAGCATCCAAACAGGTTAATATACGAAAAAAAAGTAGATCCATCGCGACCTGGCAAAATTGACAAAAATTGAGCAAAATAAGTATTTTCCAAAATGAAGCCCAATACCCCCAAACCAGCCGTGTTCGTGTTCGATGGATGCTAGAAGTAGCATCCATCGAATTTTTCCCCACTCGGGTTAGGGCAATTTGTTCTTAGCCAATCAGATAGCTCGTTTCATTTGTCAGTGAAGTAATTTGCTCTTAGCCAATCAGATGGCTCGTTTCATTTGTAATATTTTTCTCTTAGCCAATCAGATAGCTTGTATCATTTGTCACTGAAATAATTTGCTAACCCTAACCCACTCCAAACGAGCCATGTTGTGAGGTGTTTTCTAGCATCCAAACAGGTTAATATACGAAAAATAAAGTAGATCCATCACGACCTTGCAAAATTGACCAAAATTGAGCAAAATAAGTATTTTCGAAAATGAAGCACAATACCCCCAAACCTCCCGTGTGCGTGTTTGATGGATGCTAGAAGTAGCATCCTTGGAGTTTTTCCCCACTCGGGTTAGGATAATTTGCTCTTAGCCAATCAGATAGCTCGTTTCATTTGTCAGTGAAATTATTTGCTCTTAGCCAATCAGATGGTTCGTTTCATTTGTCAGTGAAACAATTTTCTCTTAGCCAATCAGATAGCTTGTATCATTTGTCACTGAAATAATTTGCTAACCCTAACCCACTCCAAACGAGCCATGTTCTGAGGGGTTTTCTAGCATCCAAACAGGTTAATATACGGAAAAAAAAGTAGATCCATCGCGACCTGGCAAAATTGACAAAAATTGAGCAAAATAAGTATTTTCCAAAATGAAGCCCAATACCCCCAAACGAGCCATGTTCTGAGGAATCTTCTAGCATCCAAACATGTTAATATACGGAAATAAAGTAGAGCCATCGCAACCTGGCAAAATTGACAAAAATTGAGCAAAATAAGTATTTTCCAAAATGAAGCCCAATACCCCCAAACCAGCCGTGTTCGTGTTCGATGGATGCTAGAAGTAGCATCCATCGAATTTTTCCCCACTCGCGTTAGGGCAATTTGCTCTTAGCCAATCAGATAGCTCGTTTCATTTGTCAGTGAAATTATTTGCTCTTAGCCAATCAGATGGTTCGTTTCATTTGTAATATTTTTCTCTTAACCAATCAGATAGCTTGTATCATTTGTCAGTGAAACAATTTTCTCTTAGCCAATCAGATAGCTTGTATCATTTGTCACTGAAATAATTTGCTAACCCTAACCCACTCCAAACGAGCCATGTTCTGAGGGGTTTTCTAGCATCCAAACAGGTTAATATACGAAAAAAAAAGTAGATCCATCGCGACCTGGCAAAATTGACAAAAATTGAGCAAAATAAGTATTTTCCAAAATGAAGCCCAATACCCCCAAACCAGCCGTGTTCGTGTTCGATGGATGCTAGAAGTAGCATCCATCGAATTTTTCCCCACTCGGGTTAGGGCAATTTGCTCTTAGCCAATCAGATAGCTCGTTTCATTTGTCAGTGAAATAATTTGCTCTTAGCCAATCAGATGGCTCGTTTCATTTGTAATATTTTTCTCTTAGCCAATCAGATAGCTTGTATCATTTGTCACTGAAATAATTTGCTAACCTTAAACCCACTCCAAACAAGCCATGTTCTGAGGTGTTTTCTAGCATCCAAACAGGTTAATATACGGAAAATAAAGTAGATCCATCACGACCTTGCAAAATTGACCAAAATTGAGCAAAATAAGTATTTTCCAAAATGAAGCCCAATACCCCCAAACGAGCCATGTTCTAAGGAATCTTCTAGCATCCAAACAGGTTAATATACGGAAATGAAGTAGAGCCATCGCGACCTGGCAAAATTGACAAAAATTGAGCAAAATAAGTATTTTCCAAAATGAAGCACAATACCCCCAAACCTCCCGTGTTCGTGTTCGATGGATGCTAGAAGTAGCATCCATGGAGTTTTATCCCACTCGGGTTAGGATAATTTGCTCTTAGCCAATCAGATAGCTCATTTCATTTGTCAGTGAAATTATTTGCTCTTAGCCAATCAGATGGTTCGTTTCATTTGTAATATTTTTCTCTTAGCCAATCAGATAGCTTGTATCATTTGTCAGTGAAACAATTTTCTCCTAGCCAATCAGATAGCTTGTATCATTTGTCACTGAAATAATTTGCTAACCCTAACCCACTCCAAACGAGCCATGTTCTGAGGGGTTTTCTAGCATCCAAACAGGTTAATATACGGAAAAAAAAGTAGATCCATCGCGACCTGGCAAAATTGACAAAAATTGAGCAAATTAAGTATTTTCCAAAATGAAGCCCAATACCCCCAAACCAGCCGTGTTCGTGTTCGATGGATGCTAGAAGTAGCATCCATCGAATTTTTCCCCACTCGGGTTAGGGCAATTTGCTCTTAGCCAATCAGATAGCTCGTTTCATTTGTCAGTGAAATAATTTGCTCTTAGCCAATCAGATGGCTCGTTTCATTTGTAATATTTTTCTCTTAGCCAATCAGATAGCTTGTATCATTTGTCAGTGAAACAATTTTTTCTTAACCAATCAGATAGCTTGTATCATTTGTCACTGAAATAATTTGCTAACCCTAACCCACTCCAAACGAGCCATGTTCTGAGGGGTTTTCTAGCATCCAAACAGGTTAATATACGGAAAAAAAAGTAGATCCATCGCGACCTGGCAAAATTGACAAAAATTGAGCAAAATAAGTATTTTCCAAAATGAAGCCCAATACCCCCAAATCAGCCGTGTTCGTGTTCGATGGATGCTACAAGTAGCATCCATCGAATTTTTCCCCACTCGGGTTAGGGCAATTTGCTCTTAGCCAATCAGATAGCTCGTTTCATTTGTCAGTGAAATAATTTGCTCTTAGCCAATCAGATGGCTCGTTTCATTTGTAATATTTTTCTCTTAGCCAATCAGATAGCTTGTATTATTTGTCAGTGAAACAATTTTCTCTTAGCCAATCAGTTAGCTTGTATCATTTGTCACTGAAATAATTTGCTTACCCTAACCCACTCCAAACGAGCCATGTTCTGAGGGGTTTTCTAGCATCCAAACAGGTTAATATACGGAAAAAAAAGTAGATCCATCGCGACCTGGCAAAATTGACAAAAATTGAGCAAAATAAGTATTTTCCAAAATGAAGCCCAATACCCCCAAACGAGCCATGTTCTGAGGAATCTTCTAGCATCCAAACATGTTAATATACGGAAATAAAGTAGAGCCATCGCAACCTGGCAAAATTGACAAAAATTGAGCAAAATAAGTATTTTCCAAAATGAAGCCCAATACCCCCAAACCAGCCGTGTTCGTGTTCGATGGATGCTAGAAGTAGCATCCATCGAATTTTTCCCCACTCGGGTTAGGGCAATTTGCTCTTAGCCAATCAGATAGCTCGTTTCATTTGTCAGTGAAATTATTTGCTCTTAGCCAATCAGATGGTTCGTTTCATTTGTAATATTTTTCTCTTAGCCAATCAGATAGCTTGTATTATTTGTCAGTGAAACAATTTTCTCTTAGCCAATCAGATAGCTTGTATCATTTGTCACTGAAATAATTTGCTAACCCTAACCCACTCCAAACGAGCCATGTTCTGAGGGGTTTTTTAGCATCCAAACAGGTTAATATACGGAAAAAAAAGTAGATCCATCGCGACCTGGCAAAATTGACAAAAATTGAGCAAAATAAGTATTTTCCAAAATGAAGCCCAATACCCCCAAACGAGCCATGTTCTGAGGAATCTTCTAGCATCCAAACAGGTTAATATACGGAAAATAAAGTAGATCCATCACGACCTTGCAAAATTGACCAAAATTGAGCAAAATAAGTATTTTCCAAAATGAAGCCCAATACCCCCAAACGAGCCATGTTCTGAGGAATCTTCTAGCATCCAAACAGGTTAATATACGGAAATAAAGTAGAGCCATCGCGACCTGGCAAAATTGACAAAAATTGAGCAAATTAAGTATTTTCCAAAATGAAGCCCATACCCCCAAACCAGCCGTGTTCGTGTTCGATGGATGCTAGAAGTAGCATCCATCGAATTTTTCCCCACTCGGGTTAGGGCAATTTGCTGTTAGCCAATCAGATAGCTCGTTTCATTTGTCAGTGAAATAATTTGCTCTTAGCCAATCAGATGGCTCGTTTCATTTGTAATATTTTTCTCTTAGCCAATCAGATAGCTTGTATCATTTGTCACTGAAATAATTTGCTAACCCTAACCCACTCCAAACGAGCCATGTTCTGAGGTGTTTTCTAGCATCCAAACAGGTTAATATACGGAAAATAAAGTAGATCCATCACGACCTTGCAAAATTGACCAAAATTGAGCAAAATAAGTATTTTCCAAAATGAAGCCCAATACCCCCAAACGAGCCATGTTCTGAGGAATCTTCTAGCATCCAAACAGGTTAATATACGGAAATAAAGTAGAGCCATCGCGACCTGGCAAAATTGACAAAAATTGAGCAAAATAAGTATTTTCCAAAATGAAGCCCAATACCCCCAAACCAGCCGTGTTCGTGTTCGATGGATGCTAGAAGTAGCATCCATCGAATTTTTCCCCACTCGGGTTAGGGCAATTTGCTCTTAGCCAATCAGATAGCTCGTTTCATTTGTCAGTGAAATTATTTGCTCTTAGCCAATCAGATGGTTCGTTTCTTTTGTAATATTTTTCTCTTAACCAATCAGATAGCTTGTATCATTTGTCAGTGAAACAATTTTCTCTTAGCCAATCAGATAGCTTGTATCATTTGTCACTGAAATAATTTGCTAACCCTAACCCACTCCAAACGAGCCATGTTCTGAGGGGTTTTCTAGCATCCAAACAGGTTAATATACGGAAAAAAAAAGTAGATCCATCGCGACCTGGCAAAATTGACAAAAATTGAGCAAAATAAGTATTTTCCAAAATGAAGCCCAATACCCCCAAACCAGCCGTGTTCGTGTTCGATGGATGCTAGAAGTAGCATCCATCGAATTTTTCCCCACTCGGGTTAGGGCAATTTGCTCTTAGCCAATCAGATAGCTCGTTTCATTTGTCAGTGAAATTATTTGCTCTTAGCCAATCAGATGGTTCGTTTCTTTTGTAATATTTTTCTCTTAACCAATCAGATAGCTTGTATCATTTGTCAGTGAAACAATTTTCTCTTAGCCAATCAGATAGCTTGTATCATTTGTCACTGAAATAATTTGCTAACCCTAACCCACTCCAAACGAGCCATGTTCTGAGGGGTTTTCTAGCATCCAAACAGGTTAATATACGGAAAAAAAAAGTAGATCCATCGCGACCTGGCAAAATTGACAAAAATTGAGCAAAATAAGTATTTTCCAAAATGAAGCCCAATACCCCCAAACCAGCCGTGTTCGTGTTCGATGGATGCTAGAAGTAGCATCCATCGAATTTTTCCCCACTCGGGTTAGGGCAATTTGCTCTTAGCCAATCAGATAGCTCGTTTCATTTGTCAGTGAAATAATTTGCTCTTAGCCAATCAGATGGCTCGTTTCATTTGTAATATTTTTCTCTTAGCCAATCAGATAGCTTGTATCATTTGTCACTGAAATAATTTGCTAACCCTAACCCACTCCAAACGAGCCATGTTCTGAGGTGTTTTCTAGCATCCAAACAGGTTAATATACGGAAAATAAAGTAGATCCATCACGACCTTGCAAAATTGACCAAAATTGAGCAAAATAAGTATTTTCCAAAATGAAGCCCAATACCCCCAAACGAGCCATGTTCTGAGGAATCTTCTAGCATCCAAACAGGTTAATATACGGAAATAAAGTAGAGCCATCGCGACCTGGCAAAATTGACAAAAATTGAGCAAAATAAGTATTTTCCAAAATGAAGCCCAATACCCCCAAACCAGCCGTGTTCGTGTTCGATGGATGCTAGAAGTAGCATCCATCGAATTTTTCCCCACTCGGGTTAGGGCAATTTGCTCTTAGCCAATCAGATAGCTCGTTTCATTTGTCAGTGAAATTATTTGCTCTTAGCCAATCAGATGGTTCGTTTCTTTTGTAATATTTTTCTCTTAACCAATCAGATAGCTTGTATCATTTGTCAGTGAAACAATTTTCTCTTAGCCAATCAGATAGCTTGTATCATTTGTCACTGAAATAATTTGCTAACCCTAACCCACTCCAAACGAGCCATGTTCTGAGGGGTTTTCTAGCATCCAAACAGGTTAATATACGGAAAAAAAAAGTAGATCCATCGGGACCTCGCAAAATTGACAAAAATTGAGCAAAATAAGTATTTTCCAAAATGAAGCCCAATACCCCCAAACCAGCCGTGTTCGTGTTCGATGGATGCTAGAAGTAGCATCCATCGAATTTTTCCCCACTCGGGTTAGGGCAATTTGCTCTTAGCCAATCAGATAGCTCGTTTCATTTGTCAGTGAAATTATTTGCTCTTAGCCAATCAGATGGTTCGTTTCTTTTGTAATATTTTTCTCTTAACCAATCAGATAGCTTGTATCATTTGTCAGTGAAACAATTTTCTCTTAGCCAATCAGATAGCTTGTATCATTTGTCACTGAAATAATTTGCTAACCCTAACCAACTCCAAACGAGCCATGTTCTGAGGGGTTTTCTAGCATCCAAACAGGTTAATATACGGAAAAAAAAAGTAGATCCATCGCGACCTGGCAAAATTGACAAAAATTGAGCAAAATAAGTATTTTCCAAAATGAAGCCCAATACCCCCAAACCAGCCGTGTTCGTGTTCGATGGATGCTAGAAGTAGCATCCATCGAATTTTTTCCCACTCGGGTTAGGGCAATTTGCTCTTAGCCAATCAGATAGCTCGTTTCATTTGTCAGTGAAATAATTTGCTCTTAGCCAATCAGATGGCTCGTTTCATTTGTAATATTTTTCTCTTAGCCAATCAGATAGCTTGTATCATTTGTCAATGAAATAATTTGCTAACCCTAACCCACTCCAAACGAGCCATGTTGTGAGGTGTTTTCTAGCATCCAAACAGGTATTATAATATACGGAAAATAAAGTAGATCCATCACGACCTTGCAAAATTGACCAAAATTGAGCAAAATAAGTATTTTCCAAAATGAAGCCCAATACCCCCAAACGAGCCATGTTCTGAGGAATCTTCTAGCATCCAAACAGGTTAATATACGGAAATAAAGTAGAGCCATCGCGACCTGGCAAAATTGACAAAAATTGAGCAAAATAAGTATTTTCCAAAATGAAGCCCAATACCCCCAAACCAGCCGTGTTCGTGTTCGATGGATGCTAGAAGTAGCATCCATCGAAATTTTCCCCACTCGGGTTAGGGCAATTTGCTCTTAGCCAATCAGATAGCTCGTTTCATTTGTCAGTGAAATTATTTGCTCTTAGCCAATCAGATGGTTCGTTTCTTTTGTAATATTTTTCTCTTAACCAATCAGATAGCTTGTATCATTTGTCAGTGAAACAATTTTCTCTTAGCCAATCAGATAGCTTGTATCATTTGTCACTGAAATAATTTGCTAACCCTAACCCACTCCAAACGAGCCATGTTCTGAGGGGTTTTCTAGCATCCAAACAGGTTAATATACGGAAAAAAAAAGTAGATCCATCGCGACCTGGCAAAATTGACAAAAATTGAGCAAAATAAGTATTTTCCAAAATGAAGCCCAATACCCCCAAACGAGCCATGTTCTGAGGAATCTTCTAGCATCCAAACATGTTAATATACGGAAATAAAGTAGAGCCATCGCAACCTGGCAAAATTGACAAAAATTGAGCAAAATAAGTATTTTCCAAAATGAAGCCCAATACCCCCAAACCAGCCGTGTTCGTGTTCGATGGATGCTAGAAGTAGCATCCATCGAATTTTTCCCCACTCGGGTTAGGGCAATTTGCTCTTAGCCAATCAGATAGCTCGTTTCATTTGTCAGTGAAATTATTTGCTCTTAGCCAATCAGATGGTTCGTTTCATTTGTAATATTTTTCTCTTAGCCAATCAGATAGCTTGTATTATTTGTCAGTGAAACAATTTTCTCTTAGCCAATCAGATAGCTTGTATCATTTGTCACTGAAATAATTTGCTAACCCTAACCCACTCCAAACGAGCCATGTTCTGAGGGGTTTTCTAGCATCCAAACAGGTTAATATACGGAAAAAAAAGTAGATCCATCGCGACCTGGCAAAATTGACAAAAATTGAGCAAAATAAGTATTTTCCAAAATGAAGCCCAATACCCCCAAACGAGCCATGTTCTGAGGAATCTTCTAGCATCCAAACATGTTAATATACGGAAATAAAGTAGAGCCATCGCAACCTGGCAAAATTGACAAAAATTGAGCAAAATAAGTATTTTCCAAAATGAAGCCCAATACCCCCAAACCAGCCGTGTTCGTGTTCGATGGATGCTAGAAGTAGCATCCATCGAATTTTTCCCCACTCGGGTTAGGGCAATTTGCTCTTAGCCAATCAGATAGCTCGTTTCATTTGTCAGTGAAATTATTTGCTCTTAGCCAATCAGATGGTTCGTTTCATTTGTAATATTTTTCTCTTAGCCAATCAGATAGCTTGTATTATTTGTCAGTGAAACAATTTTCTCTTAGCCAATCAGATAGCTTGTATCATTTGTCACTGAAATAATTTGCTAACCCTAACCCACTCCAAACGAGCCATGTTCTGAGGGGTTTTCTAGCATCCAAACAGGTTAATATACGGAAAAAAAAGTAGATCCATCGCGACCTGGCAAAATTGACAAAAATTGAGCAAAATAAGTATTTTCCAAAATGAAGCCCAATACCCCCAAACGAGCCATGTTCTGAGGAATCTTCTAGCATCCAAACAGGTTAATATACGGAAAATAAAGTAGATCCATCACGACCTTGCAAAATTGACCAAAATTGAGCAAAATAAGTATTTTCCAAAATGAAGCCCAATACCCCCAAACGAGCCATGTTCTGAGGAATCTTCTAGCATCCAAACAGGTTAATATACGGAAATAAAGTAGAGCCATCGCGACCTGGCAAAATTGACAAAAATTGAGCAAATTAAGTATTTTTTCCAAAATGAAGCCCAATACCCCCAAACCAGCCGTGTTCGTGTTCGATGGATGCTAGAAGTAGCATCCATCGAATTTTTCCCCACTCGGGTTAGGGCAATTTGCTCTTAGCCAATCAGATAGCTCGTTTCATTTGTCAGTGAAATTATTTGCTCTTAGCCAATCAGATGGCTCGTTTCATTTGTAATATTTTTCTCTTAGCCAATCAGATAGCTTGTATCATTTGTCACTGAAATAATTTGCTAACCCTAACCCACTCCAAACGAGCCATGTTCTGAGGTGTTTTCTAGCATCCAAACAGGTTAATATACGGAAAATAAAGTAGATCCATCACGACCTTGCAAAATTGACCAAAATTGAGCAAAATAAGTATTTTCCAAAATGAAGCCCAATACCCCCAAACGAGCCATGTTCTGAGGAATCTTCTAGCATCCAAACAGGTTAATATACGGAAATAAAGTAGAGCCATCGCGACCTGGCAAAATTGACAAAAATTGAGCAAAATAAGTATTTTCCAAAATGAAGCCCAATACCCCCAAACCAGCCGTGTTCGTGTTCGATGGATGCTAGAAGTAGCATCCATCGAATTTTTCCCCACTCGGGTTAGGGCAATTTGCTCTTAGCCAATCAGATAGCTCGTTTCATTTGTCAGTGAAATTATTTGCTCTTAGCCAATCAGATGGTTCGTTTCATTTGTAATATTTTTCTCTTAACCAATCAGATAGCTTGTATCATTTGTCAGTGAAACAATTTTCTCTTAGCCAATCAGATAGCTTGTATCATTTGTCACTGAAATAATTTGCTAACCCTAACCCACTCCAAACGAGCCATGTTCTGAGGGGTTTTCTAGCATCCAAACAGGTTAATATACGAAAAAAAAAGTAGATCCATCGCGACCTGGCAAAATTGACAAAAATTGAGCAAAATAAGTATTTTCCAAAATGAAGCCCAATACCCCCAAACCAGCCGTGTTCGTGTTCGATGGATGCTAGAAGTAGCATCCATCGAATTTTTCCCCACTCGGGTTAGGGCAATTTGCTCTTAGCCAATCAGATAGCTCGTTTCATTTGTCAGTGAAATAATTTGCTCTTAGCCAATCAGATGGCTCGTTTCATTTGTAATATTTTTCTCTTAGCCAATCAGATAGCTTGTATTATTTGTCAGTGAAACAATTTTCTCTTAGCCAATCAGATAGCTTGTATCATTTGTCACTGAAATAATTTGCTAACCCTAACCCACTCCAAACGAGCCATGTTCTGAGGGGTTTTCTAGCATCCAAACAGGTTAATATACGGAAAAAAAAGTAGATCCATCGCGACCTGGCAAAATTGACAAAAATTGAGCAAAATAAGTATTTTCCAAAATGAAGCCCAATACCCCCAAACGAGCCATGTTCTGAGGAATCTTCTAGCATCCAAACAGGTTAATATACGGAAAATAAAGTAGATCCATCACGACCTTGCAAAATTGACCAAAATTGAGCAAAATAAGTATTTTCCAAAATGAAGCCCAATACCCCCAAACGAGCCATGTTCTGAGGAATCTTCTAGCATCCAAACAGGTTAATATACGGAAATAAAGTAGAGCCATCGCGACCTGGCAAAATTGACAAAAATTGAGCAAATTAAGTATTTTTTCCAAAATGAAGCCCAATACCCCCAAACCAGCCGTGTTCGTGTTCGATGGATGCTAGAAGTAGCATCCATCGAATTTTTCCCCACTCGGGTTAGGGCAATTTGCTCTTAGCCAATCAGATAGCTCGTTTCATTTGTCAGTGAAATTATTTGCTCTTAGCCAATCAGATGGCTCGTTTCATTTGTAATATTTTTCTCTTAGCCAATCAGATAGCTTGTATCATTTGTCACTGAAATAATTTGCTAACCCTAACCCACTCCAAACGAGCCATGTTCTGAGGTGTTTTCTAGCATCCAAACAGGTTAATATACGGAAAATAAAGTAGATCCATCACGACCTTGCAAAATTGACCAAAATTGAGCAAAATAAGTATTTTCCAAAATGAAGCCCAATACCCCCAAACGAGCCATGTTCTGAGGAATCTTCTAGCATCCAAACAGGTTAATATACGGAAATAAAGTAGAGCCATCGCGACCTGGCAAAATTGACAAAAATTGAGCAAAATAAGTATTTTCCAAAATGAAGCCCAATACCCCCAAACCAGCCGTGTTCGTGTTCGTGTTCGATGGATGCTAGAAGTAGCATCCATCGAATTTTTCCCCACTCGGGTTAGGGCAATTTGCTCTTAGCCAATCAGATAGCTCGTTTCATTTGTCAGTGAAATTATTTGCTCTTAGCCAATCAGATGGTTCGTTTCTTTTGTAATATTTTTCTCTTAACCAATCAGATAGCTTGTATCATTTGTCAGTGAAACAATTTTCTCTTAGCCAATCAGATAGCTTGTATCATTTGTCACTGAAATAATTTGCTAACCCTAACCCACTCCAAACGAGCCATGTTCTGAGGGGTTTTCTAGCATCCAAACAGGTTAATATACGGAAAAACAAGTAGATCCATCGCGACCTGGCAAAATTGACAAAAATTGAGCAAAATAAGTATTTTCCAAAATGAAGCCCAATACCCCCAAACCAGCCGTGTTCGTGTTCGATGGATGCTAGAAGTAGCATCCATCGAATTTTTCCCCACTCGGGTTAGGGCAATTTGCTCTTAGCCAATCAGATAGCTCGTTTCATTTGTCAGTGAAATTATTTGCTCTTAGCCAATCAGATGGTTCGTTTCTTTTGTAATATTTTTCTCTTAACCAATCAGATAGCTTGTATCATTTGTCAGTGAAACAATTTTCTCTTAGCCAATCAGATAGCTTGTATCATTTGTCACTGAAATAATTTGCTAACCCTAACCCACTCCAAACGAGCCATGTTCTGAGGGGTTTTCTAGCATCCAAACAGGTTAATATACGGAAAAAAAAAGTAGATCCATCGCGACCTGGCAAAATTGACAAAAATTGAGCAAAATAAGTATTTTCCAAAATGAAGCCCAATACCCCCAAACCAGCCGTGTTCGTGTTCGATGGATGCTAGAAGTAGCATCCATCGAATTTTTCCCCACTCGGGTTAGGGCAATTTGCTCTTAGCCAATCAGATAGCTCGTTTCATTTGTCAGTGAAATTATTTGCTCTTAGCCAATCAGATGGTTCGTTTCTTTTGTAATATTTTTCTCTTAACCAATCAGATAGCTTGTATCATTTGTCAGTGAAACAATTTTCTCTTAGCCAATCAGATAGCTTGTATCATTTGTCACTGAAATAATTTGCTAACCCTAACCCACTCCAAACGAGCCATGTTCTGAGGGGTTTTCTAGCATCCAAACAGGTTAATATACGGAAAAAAAAAGTAGATCCATCGCGACCTGGCAAAATTGACAAAAATTGAGCAAAATAAGTATTTTCCAAAATGAAGCCCAATACCCCCAAACCAGCCGTGTTCGTGTTCGATGGATGCTAGAAGTAGCATCCATCGAATTTTTCCCCACTCGGGTTAGGGCAATTTGCTCTTAGCCAATCAGATAGCTCGTTTCATTTGTCAGTGAAATAATTTGCTCTTAGCCAATCAGATGGCTCGTTTCATTTGTAATATTTTTCTCTTAGCCAATCAGATAGCTTGTATCATTTGTCACTGAAATAATTTGCTAACCCTAACCCACTCCAAACGAGCCATGTTCTGAGGTGTTTTCTAGCATCCAAACAGGTTAATATACGGAAAATAAAGTAGATCCATCACGACCTTGCAAAATTGACCAAAATTGAGCAAAATAAGTATTTTCCAAAATGAAGCCCAATACCCCCAAACGAGCCATGTTCTGAGGAATCTTCTAGCATCCAAACAGGTTAATATACGGAAATAAAGTAGAGCCATCGCGACCTGGCAAAATTGACAAAAATTGAGCAAAATAAGTATTTTCCAAAATGAAGCCCAATACCCCCAAACCAGCCGTGTTCGTGTTCGATGGATGCTAGAAGTAGCATCCATCGAATTTTTCCCCACTCGGGTTAGGGCAATTTGCTCTTAGCCAATCAGATAGCTCGTTTCATTTGTCAGTGAAATTATTTGCTCTTAGCCAATCAGATGGTTCGTTTCTTTTGTAATATTTTTCTCTTAACCAATCAGATAGCTTGTATCATTTGTCAGTGAAACAATTTTCTCTTAGCCAATCAGATAGCTTGTATCATTTGTCACTGAAATAATTTGCTAACCCTAACCCACTCCAAACGAGCCATGTTCTGAGGGGTTTTCTAGCATCCAAACAGGTTAATATACGGAAAAAAAAAGTAGATCCATCGGGACCTGGCAAAATTGACAAAAATTGAGCAAAATAAGTATTTTCCAAAATGAAGCCCAATACCCCCAAACCAGCCGTGTTCGTGTTCGATGGATGCTAGAAGTAGCATCCATCGAATTTTTCCCCACTCGGGTTAGGGCAATTTGCTCTTAGCCAATCAGATAGCTCGTTTCATTTGTCAGTGAAATTATTTGCTCTTAGCCAATCAGATGGTTCGTTTCTTTTGTAATATTTTTCTCTTAACCAATCAGATAGCTTGTATCATTTGTCAGTGAAACAATTTTCTCTTAGCCAATCAGATAGCTTGTATCATTTGTCACTGAAATAATTTGCTAACCCTAACCAACTCCAAACGAGCCATGTTCTGAGGGGTTTTCTAGCATCCAAACAGGTTAATATACGGAAAAAAAAAGTAGATCCATCGCGACCTGGCAAAATTGACAAAAATTGAGCAAAATAAGTATTTTCCAAAATGAAGCCCAATACCCCCAAACCAGCCGTGTTCGTGTTCGATGGATGCTAGAAGTAGCATCCATCGAATTTTTTCCCACTCGGGTTAGGGCAATTTGCTCTTAGCCAATCAGATAGCTCGTTTCATTTGTCAGTGAAATAATTTGCTCTTAGCCAATCAGATGGCTCGTTTCATTTGTAATATTTTTCTCTTAGCCAATCAGATAGCTTGTATCATTTGTCAATGAAATAATTTGCTAACCCTAACCCACTCCAAACGAGCCATGTTGTGAGGTGTTTTCTAGCATCCAAACAGGTATTATAATATACGGAAAATAAAGTAGATCCATCACGACCTTGCAAAATTGACCAAAATTGAGCAAAATAAGTATTTTCCAAAATGAAGCCCAATACCCCCAAACGAGCCATGTTCTGAGGAATCTTCTAGCATCCAAACAGGTTAATATACGGAAATAAAGTAGAGCCATCGCGACCTGGCAAAATTGACAAAAATTGAGCAAAATAAGTATTTTCCAAAATGAAGCCCAATACCCCCAAACCAGCCGTGTTCGTGTTCGATGGATGCTAGAAGTAGCATCCATCGAAATTTTCCCCACTCGGGTTAGGGCAATTTGCTCTTAGCCAATCAGATAGCTCGTTTCATTTGTCAGTGAAATTATTTGCTCTTAGCCAATCAGATGGTTCGTTTCTTTTGTAATATTTTTCTCTTAACCAATCAGATAGCTTGTATCATTTGTCAGTGAAACAATTTTCTCTTAGCCAATCAGATAGCTTGTATCATTTGTCACTGAAATAATTTGCTAACCCTAACCCACTCCAAACGAGCCATGTTCTGAGGGGTTTTCTAGCATCCAAACAGGTTAATATACGGAAAAAAAAAGTAGATCCATCGCGACCTGGCAAAATTGACAAAAATTGAGCAAAATAAGTATTTTCCAAAATGAAGCCCAATACCCCCAAACGAGCCATGTTCTGAGGAATCTTCTAGCATCCAAACATGTTAATATACGGAAATAAAGTAGAGCCATCGCAACCTGGCAAAATTGACAAAAATTGAGCAAAATAAGTATTTTCCAAAATGAAGCCCAATACCCCCAAACCAGCCGTGTTCGTGTTCGATGGATGCTAGAAGTAGCATCCATCGAATTTTTCCCCACTCGGGTTAGGGCAATTTGCTCTTAGCCAATCAGATAGCTCGTTTCATTTGTCAGTGAAATTATTTGCTCTTAGCCAATCAGATGGTTCGTTTCATTTGTAATATTTTTCTCTTAGCCAATCAGATAGCTTGTATTATTTGTCAGTGAAACAATTTTCTCTTAGCCAATCAGATAGCTTGTATCATTTGTCACTGAAATAATTTGCTAACCCTAACCCACTCCAAACGAGCCATGTTCTGAGGGGTTTTCTAGCATCCAAACAGGTTAATATACGGAAAAAAAAGTAGATCCATCGCGACCTGGCAAAATTGACAAAAATTGAGCAAAATAAGTATTTTCCAAAATGAAGCCCAATACCCCCAAACGAGCCATGTTCTGAGGAATCTTCTAGCATCCAAACATGTTAATATACGGAAATAAAGTAGAGCCATCGCAACCTGGCAAAATTGACAAAAATTGAGCAAAATAAGTATTTTCCAAAATGAAGCCCAATACCCCCAAACCAGCCGTGTTCGTGTTCGATGGATGCTAGAAGTAGCATCCATCGAATTTTTCCCCACTCGGGTTAGGGCAATTTGCTCTTAGCCAATCAGATAGCTCGTTTCATTTGTCAGTGAAATTATTTGCTCTTAGCCAATCAGATGGTTCGTTTCATTTGTAATATTTTTCTCTTAGCCAATCAGATAGCTTGTATTATTTGTCAGTGAAACAATTTTCTCTTAGCCAATCAGATAGCTTGTATCATTTGTCACTGAAATAATTTGCTAACCCTAACCCACTCCAAACGAGCCATGTTCTGAGGGGTTTTCTAGCATCCAAACAGGTTAATATACGGAAAAAAAAGTAGATCCATCGCGACCTGGCAAAATTGACAAAAATTGAGCAAAATAAGTATTTTCCAAAATGAAGCCCAATACCCCCAAACGAGCCATGTTCTGAGGAATCTTCTAGCATCCAAACAGGTTAATATACGGAAAATAAAGTAGATCCATCACGACCTTGCAAAATTGACCAAAATTGAGCAAAATAAGTATTTTCCAAAATGAAGCCCAATACCCCCAAACGAGCCATGTTCTGAGGAATCTTCTAGCATCCAAACAGGTTAATATACGGAAATAAAGTAGAGCCATCGCGACCTGGCAAAATTGACAAAAATTGAGCAAATTAAGTATTTTTTCCAAAATGAAGCCCAATACCCCCAAACCAGCCGTGTTCGTGTTCGATGGATGCTAGAAGTAGCATCCATCGAATTTTTCCCCACTCGGGTTAGGGCAATTTGCTCTTAGCCAATCAGATAGCTCGTTTCATTTGTCAGTGAAATTATTTGCTCTTAGCCAATCAGATGGCTCGTTTCATTTGTAATATTTTTCTCTTAGCCAATCAGATAGCTTGTATCATTTGTCACTGAAATAATTTGCTAACCCTAACCCACTCCAAACGAGCCATGTTCTGAGGTGTTTTCTAGCATCCAAACAGGTTAATATACGGAAAATAAAGTAGATCCATCACGACCTTGCAAAATTGACCAAAATTGAGCAAAATAAGTATTTTCCAAAATGAAGCCCAATACCCCCAAACGAGCCATGTTCTGAGGAATCTTCTAGCATCCAAACAGGTTAATATACGGAAATAAAGTAGAGCCATCGCGACCTGGCAAAATTGACAAAAATTGAGCAAAATAAGTATTTTCCAAAATGAAGCCCAATACCCCCAAACCAGCCGTGTTCGTGTTCGATGGATGCTAGAAGTAGCATCCATCGAATTTTTCCCCACTCGGGTTAGGGCAATTTGCTCTTAGCCAATCAGATAGCTCGTTTCATTTGTCAGTGAAATTATTTGCTCTTAGCCAATCAGATGGTTCGTTTCTTTTGTAATATTTTTCTCTTAACCAATCAGATAGCTTGTATCATTTGTCAGTGAAACAATTTTCTCTTAGCCAATCAGATAGCTTGTATCATTTGTCACTGAAATAATTTGCTAACCCTAACCCACTCCAAACGAGCCATGTTCTGAGGGGTTTTCTAGCATCCAAACAGGTTAATATACGGAAAAAAAGTAGATCCATCACGAACTGGCAAAATTGACAAAAATTGAGCAAAATAAGTATTTTCCAAAAGGAAGCCCAATACCCCCAAACCAGCCGTGTTCGTGTTCGATGGATGCTAGAAGTAGCATCCATCGAATTTTTCCCCACTCGGGTTAGGGCAATTTGCTCTTAGCCAATCAGATAGCTCGTTTCATTTGTCAGTGAAATTATTTGCTCTTAGCCAATCAGATGGTTCGTTTCTTTTGTAATATTTTTCTCTTAACCAATCAGATAGCTTGTATCATTTGTCAGTGAAACAATTTTCTCTTAGCCAATCAGATAGCTTGTATCATTTGTCACTGAAATAATTTGCTAACCCTAACCCACTCCAAACGAGCCATGTTCTGAGGGGTTTTCTAGCATCCAAACAGGTTAATATACGGAAAAACAAGTAGATCCATCGCGACCTGGATAAATTGACAAAAATTGAGCAAAATAAGTATTTTCCAAAATGAAGCCCAATACCCCCAAACCAGCCGTGTTCGTGTTCGATGGATGCTAGAAGTAGCATCCATCGAATTTTTCCCCACTCGGGTTAGGGCAATTTGTTCTTAGCCAATCAGATAGCTCGTTTCATTTGTCAGTGAAGTAATTTGCTCTTAGCCAATCAGATGGCTCGTTTCATTTGTAATATTTTTCTCTTAGCCAATCAGATAGCTTGTATCATTTGTCACTGAAATAATTTGCTAACCCTAACCCACTCCAAACGAGCCATGTTCTGAGGGGTTTTCTAGCATCCAAACAGGTTAATATACGAAAAAAAAAGTAGATCCATCGCGACCTGGCAAAATTGACAAAAATTGAGCAAAATAAGTATTTTCCAAAATGAAGCCCAATACCCCCAAACCAGCCGTGTTCGTGTTCGATGGATGCTAGAAGTAGCATCCATCGAATTTTTCCCCACTCGGGTTAGGGCAATTTGTTCTTAGCCAATCAGATAGCTCGTTTCATTTGTCAGTGAAGTAATTTGCTCTTAGCCAATCAGATGGCTCGTTTCATTTGTAATATTTTTCTCTTAGCCAATCAGATAGCTTGTATCATTTGTCACTGAAATAATTTGCTAACCCTAACCCACTCCAAACGAGCCATGTTGTGAGGTGTTTTCTAGCATCCAAACAGGTTAATATACGAAAAATAAAGTAGATCCATCACGACCTTGCAAAATTGACCAAAATTGAGCAAAATAAGTATTTTCGAAAATGAAGCACAATACCCCCAAACCTCCCGTGTGCGTGTTTGATGGATGCTAGAAGTAGCATCCTTGGAGTTTTTCCCCACTCGGGTTAGGATAATTTGCTCTTAGCCAATCAGATAGCTCGTTTCATTTGTCAGTGAAATTATTTGCTCTTAGCCAATCAGATGGTTCGTTTCATTTGTCAGTGAAACAATTTTCTCTTAGCCAATCAGATAGCTTGTATCATTTGTCACTGAAATAATTTGCTAACCCTAACCCACTCCAAACGAGCCATGTTCTGAGGGGTTTTCTAGCATCCAAACAGGTTAATATACGGAAAAAAAAGTAGATCCATCGCGACCTGGCAAAATTGACAAAAATTGAGCAAAATAAGTATTTTCCAAAATGAAGCCCAATACCCCCAAACGAGCCATGTTCTGAGGAATCTTCTAGCATCCAAACATGTTAATATACGGAAATAAAGTAGAGCCATCGCAACCTGGCAAAATTGACAAAAATTGAGCAAAATAAGTATTTTCCAAAATGAAGCCCAATACCCCCAAACCAGCCGTGTTCGTGTTCGATGGATGCTAGAAGTAGCATCCATCGAATTTTTCCCCACTCGGGTTAGGGCAATTTGCTCTTAGCCAATCAGATAGCTCGTTTCATTTGTCAGTGAAATTATTTGCTCTTAGCCAATCAGATGGTTCGTTTCATTTGTAATATTTTTCTCTTAACCAATCAGATAGCTTGTATCATTTGTCAGTGAAACAATTTTCTCTTAGCCAATCAGATAGCTTGTATCATTTGTCACTGAAATAATTTGCTAACCCTAACCCACTCCAAACGAGCCATGTTCTGAGGGGTTTTCTAGCATCCAAACAGGTTAATATACGAAAAAAAAAGTAGATCCATCGCGACCTGGCAAAATTGACAAAAATTGAGCAAAATAAGTATTTTCCAAAATGAAGCCCAATACCCCCAAACCAGCCGTGTTCGTGTTCGATGGATGCTAGAAGTAGCATCCATCGAATTTTTCCCCACTCGGGTTAGGGCAATTTGCTCTTAGCCAATCAGATAGCTCGTTTCATTTGTCAGTGAAATAATTTGCTCTTAGCCAATCAGATGGCTCGTTTCATTTGTAATATTTTTCTCTTAGCCAATCAGATAGCTTGTATCATTTGTCAGTGAAACAATTTTTTCTTAACCAATCAGATAGCTTGTATCATTTGTCACTGAAATAATTTGCTAACCCTAACCCACTCCAAACGAGCCATGTTCTGAGGGGTTTTCTAGCATCCAAACAGGTTAATATACGGAAAAAAAAGTAGATCCTTTGCGACCTGGCAAAATTGACAAAAATTGAGCAAAATAAGTATTTTCCAAAATGAAGCCCAATACCCCCAAATCAGCCGTGTTCGTGTTCGATGGATGCTACAAGTAGCATCCATCGAATTTTTCCCCACTCGGGTTAGGGCAATTTGCTCTTAGCCAATCAGATAGCTCGTTTCATTTGTCAGTGAAATAATTTGCTCTTAGCCAATCAGATGGCTCGTTTCATTTGTAATATTTTTCTCTTAGCCAATCAGATAGCTTGTATTATTTGTCAGTGAAACAATTTTCTCTTAGCCAATCAGATAGCTTGTATCATTTGTCACTGAAATAATTTGCTTACCCTAACCCACTCCAAACGAGCCATGTTCTGAGGGGTTTTCTAGCATCCAAACAGGTTAATATACGGAAAAAAAAGTAGATCCATCGCGACCTGGCAAAATTGACAAAAATTGAGCAAAATAAGTATTTTCCAAAATGAAGCCCAATACCCCCAAACGAGCCATGTTCTGAGGAATCTTCTAGCATCCAAACATGTTAATATACGGAAATAAAGTAGAGCCATCGCAACCTGGCAAAATTGACAAAAATTGAGCAAAATAAGTATTTTCCAAAATGAAGCCCAATACCCCCAAACCAGCCGTGTTCGTGTTCGATGGATGCTAGAAGTAGCATCCATCGAATTTTTCCCCACTCGGGTTAGGGCAATTTGCTCTTAGCCAATCAGATAGCTCGTTTCATTTGTCAGTGAAATTATTTGCTCTTAGCCAATCAGATGGTTCGTTTCATTTGTAATATTTTTCTCTTAGCCAATCAGATAGCTTGTATTATTTGTCAGTGAAACAATTTTCTCTTAGCCAATCAGATAGCTTGTATCATTTGTCACTGAAATAATTTGCTAACCCTAACCCACTCCAAACGAGCCATGTTCTGAGGGGTTTTTTAGCATCCAAACAGGTTAATATACGGAAAAAAAAGTAGATCCATCGCGACCTGGCAAAATTGACAAAAATTGAGCAAAATAAGTATTTTCCAAAATGAAGCCCAATACCCCCAAACGAGCCATGTTCTGAGGAATCTTCTAGCATCCAAACAGGTTAATATACGGAAAATAAAGTAGATCCATCACGACCTTGCAAAATTGACCAAAATTGAGCAAAATAAGTATTTTCCAAAATGAAGCCCAATACCCCCAAACGAGCCATGTTCTGAGGAATCTTCTAGCATCCAAACAGGTTAATATACGGAAATAAAGTAGAGCCATCGCGACCTGGCAAAATTGACAAAAATTGAGCAAATTAAGTATTTTCCAAAATGAAGCCCATACCCCCAAACCAGCCGTGTTCGTGTTCGATGGATGCTAGAAGTAGCATCCATCGAATTTTTCCCCACTCGGGTTAGGGCAATTTGCTCTTAGCCAATCAGATAGCTCGTTTCATTTGTCAGTGAAATAATTTGCTCTTAGCCAATCAGATGGCTCGTTTCATTTGTAATATTTTTCTCTTAGCCAATCAGATAGCTTGTATCATTTGTCACTGAAATAATTTGCTAACCCTAACCCACTCCAAACGAGCCATGTTCTGAGGTGTTTTCTAGCATCCAAACAGGTTAATATACGGAAAATAAAGTAGATCCATCACGACCTTGCAAAATTGACCAAAATTGAGCAAAATAAGTATTTTCCAAAATGAAGCCCAATACCCCCAAACGAGCCATGTTCTGAGGAATCTTCTAGCATCCAAACAGGTTAATATACGGAAATAAAGTAGAGCCATCGCGACCTGGCAAAATTGACAAAAATTGAGCAAAATAAGTATTTTCCAAAATGAAGCCCAATACCCCCAAACCAGCCGTGTTCGTGTTCGATGGATGCTAGAAGTAGCATCCATCGAATTTTTCCCCACTCGGGTTAGGGCAATTTGCTCTTAGCCAATCAGATAGCTCGTTTCATTTGTCAGTGAAATTATTTGCTCTTAGCCAATCAGATGGTTCGTTTCTTTTGTAATATTTTTCTCTTAACCAATCAGATAGCTTGTATCATTTGTCAGTGAAACAATTTTCTCTTAGCCAATCAGATAGCTTGTATCATTTGTCACTGAAATAATTTGCTAACCCTAACCCACTCCAAACGAGCCATGTTCTGAGGGGTTTTCTAGCATCCAAACAGGTTAATATACGGAAAAAAAAAGTAGATCCATCGCGACCTGGCAAAATTGACAAAAATTGAGCAAAATAAGTATTTTCCAAAATGAAGCCCAATACCCCCAAACCAGCCGTGTTCGTGTTCGATGGATGCTAGAAGTAGCATCCATCGAATTTTTCCCCACTCGGGTTAGGGCAATTTGCTCTTAGCCAATCAGATAGCTCGTTTCATTTGTCAGTGAAATTATTTGCTCTTAGCCAATCAGATGGTTCGTTTCTTTTGTAATATTTTTCTCTTAACCAATCAGATAGCTTGTATCATTTGTCAGTGAAACAATTTTCTCTTAGCCAATCAGATAGCTTGTATCATTTGTCACTGAAATAATTTGCTAACCCTAACCCACTCCAAACGAGCCATGTTCTGAGGGGTTTTCTAGCATCCAAACAGGTTAATATACGGAAAAAAAAAGTAGATCCATCGCGACCTGGCAAAATTGACAAAAATTGAGCAAAATAAGTATTTTCCAAAATGAAGCCCAATACCCCCAAACCAGCCGTGTTCGTGTTCGATGGATGCTAGAAGTAGCATCCATCGAATTTTTCCCCACTCGGGTTAGGGCAATTTGCTCTTAGCCAATCAGATAGCTCGTTTCATTTGTCAGTGAAATAATTTGCTCTTAGCCAATCAGATGGCTCGTTTCATTTGTAATATTTTTCTCTTAGCCAATCAGATAGCTTGTATCATTTGTCACTGAAATAATTTGCTAACCCTAACCCACTCCAAACGAGCCATGTTCTGAGGTGTTTTCTAGCATCCAAACAGGTTAATATACGGAAAATAAAGTAGATCCATCACGACCTTGCAAAATTGACCAAAATTGAGCAAAATAAGTATTTTCCAAAATGAAGCCCAATACCCCCAAACGAGCCATGTTCTGAGGAATCTTCTAGCATCCAAACAGGTTAATATACGGAAATAAAGTAGAGCCATCGCGACCTGGCAAAATTGACAAAAATTGAGCAAAATAAGTATTTTCCAAAATGAAGCCCAATACCCCCAAACCAGCCGTGTTCGTGTTCGATGGATGCTAGAAGTAGCATCCATCGAATTTTTCCCCACTCGGGTTAGGGCAATTTGCTCTTAGCCAATCAGATAGCTCGTTTCATTTGTCAGTGAAATTATTTGCTCTTAGCCAATCAGATGGTTCGTTTCTTTTGTAATATTTTTCTCTTAACCAATCAGATAGCTTGTATCATTTGTCAGTGAAACAATTTTCTCTTAGCCAATCAGATAGCTTGTATCATTTGTCACTGAAATAATTTGCTAACCCTAACCCACTCCAAACGAGCCATGTTCTGAGGGGTTTTCTAGCATCCAAACAGGTTAATATACGGAAAAAAAAAGTAGATCCATCGCGACCTGGCAAAATTGACAAAAATTGAGCAAAATAAGTATTTTCCAAAATGAAGCCCAATACCCCCAAACCAGCCGTGTTCGTGTTCGATGGATGCTAGAAGTAGCATCCATCGAATTTTTCCCCACTCGGGTTAGGGCAATTTGCTCTTAGCCAATCAGATAGCTCGTTTCATTTGTCAGTGAAATTATTTGCTCTTAGCCAATCAGATGGTTCGTTTCTTTTGTAATATTTTTCTCTTAACCAATCAGATAGCTTGTATCATTTGTCAGTGAAACAATTTTCTCTTAGCCAATCAGATAGCTTGTATCATTTGTCACTGAAATAATTTGCTAACCCTAACCAACTCCAAACGAGCCATGTTCTGAGGGGTTTTCTAGCATCCAAACAGGTTAATATACGGAAAAAAAAAGTAGATCCATCGCGACCTGGCAAAATTGACAAAAATTGAGCAAAATAAGTATTTTCCAAAATGAAGCCCAATACCCCCAAACCAGCCGTGTTCGTGTTCGATGGATGCTAGAAGTAGCATCCATCGAATTTTTCCCCACTCGGGTTAGGGCAATTTGCTCTTAGCCAATCAGATAGCTCGTTTCATTTGTCAGTGAAATAATTTGCTCTTAGCCAATCAGATGGCTCGTTTCATTTGTAATATTTTTCTCTTAGCCAATCAGATAGCTTGTATCATTTGTCAATGAAATAATTTGCTAACCCTAACCCACTCCAAACGAGCCATGTTGTGAGGTGTTTTCTAGCATCCAAACAGGTATTATAATATACGGAAAATAAAGTAGATCCATCACGACCTTGCAAAATTGACCAAAATTGAGCAAAATAAGTATTTTCCAAAATGAAGCCCAATACCCCCAAACGAGCCATGTTCTGAGGAATCTTCTAGCATCCAAACAGGTTAATATACGGAAATAAAGTAGAGCCATCGCGACCTGGCAAAATTGACAAAAATTGAGCAAAATAAGTATTTTCCAAAATGAAGCCCAATACCCCCAAACCAGCCGTGTTCGTGTTCGATGGATGCTAGAAGTAGCATCCATCGAATTTTTCCCCACTCGGGTTAGGGCAATTTGCTCTTAGCCAATCAGATAGCTCGTTTCATTTGTCAGTGAAATTATTTGCTCTTAGCCAATCAGATGGTTCGTTTCTTTTGTAATATTTTTCTCTTAACCAATCAGATAGCTTGTATCATTTGTCAGTGAAACAATTTTCTCTTAGCCAATCAGATAGCTTGTATCATTTGTCACTGAAATAATTTGCTAACCCTAACCAACTCCAAACGAGCCATGTTCTGAGGGGTTTTCTAGCATCCAAACAGGTTAATATACGGAAAAAAAAAGTAGATCCATCGCGACCTGGCAAAATTGACAAAAATTGAGCAAAATAAGTATTTTCCAAAATGAAGCCCAATACCCCCAAACGAGCCATGTTCTGAGGAATCTTCTAGCATCCAAACATGTTAATATACGGAAATAAAGTAGAGCCATCGCAACCTGGCAAAATTGACAAAAATTGAGCAAAATAAGTATTTTCCAAAATGAAGCCCAATACCCCCAAACCAGCCGTGTTCGTGTTCGATGGATGCTAGAAGTAGCATCCATCGAATTTTTCCCCACTCGGGTTAGGGCAATTTGCTCTTAGCCAATCAGATAGCTCGTTTCATTTGTCAGTGAAATTATTTGCTCTTAGCCAATCAGATGGTTCGTTTCATTTGTAATATTTTTCTCTTAGCCAATCAGATAGCTTGTATTATTTGTCAGTGAAACAATTTTCTCTTAGCCAATCAGATAGCTTGTATCATTTGTCACTGAAATAATTTGCTAACCCTAACCCACTCCAAACGAGCCATGTTCTGAGGGGTTTTCTAGCATCCAAACAGGTTAATATACGGAAAAAAAAGTAGATCCATCGCGACCTGGCAAAATTGACAAAAATTGAGCAAAATAAGTATTTTCCAAAATGAAGCCCAATACCCCCAAACGAGCCATGTTCTGAGGAATCTTCTAGCATCCAAACATGTTAATATACGGAAATAAAGTAGAGCCATCGCAACCTGGCAAAATTGACAAAAATTGAGCAAAATAAGTATTTTCCAAAATGAAGCCCAATACCCCCAAACCAGCCGTGTTCGTGTTCGATGGATGCTAGAAGTAGCATCCATCGAATTTTTCCCCACTCGGGTTAGGGCAATTTGCTCTTAGCCAATCAGATAGCTCGTTTCATTTGTCAGTGAAATTATTTGCTCTTAGCCAATCAGATGGTTCGTTTCATTTGTAATATTTTTCTCTTAGCCAATCAGATAGCTTGTATTATTTGTCAGTGAAACAATTTTCTCTTAGCCAATCAGATAGCTTGTATCATTTGTCACTGAAATAATTTGCTAACCCTAACCCACTCCAAACGAGCCATGTTCTGAGGGGTTTTCTAGCATCCAAACAGGTTAATATACGGAAAAAAAAAGTAGATCCATCGCGACCTGGCAAAATTGACAAAAATTGAGCAAAATAAGTATTTTCCAAAATGAAGCCCAATACCCCCAAACGAGCCATGTTCTGAGGAATCTTCTAGCATCCAAACAGGTTAATATACGGAAAATAAAGTAGATCCATCACGACCTTGCAAAATTGACCAAAATTGAGCAAAATAAGTATTTTCCAAAATGAAGCCCAATACCCCCAAACGAGCCATGTTCTGAGGAATCTTCTAGCATCCAAACAGGTTAATATACGGAAATAAAGTAGAGCCATCGCGACCTGGCAAAATTGACAAAAATTGAGCAAATTAAGTATTTTTTCCAAAATGAAGCCCAATACCCCCAAACCAGCCGTGTTCGTGTTCGATGGATGCTAGAAGTAGCATCCATCGAATTTTTCCCCACTCGGGTTAGGGCAATTTGCTCTTAGCCAATCAGATAGCTCGTTTCATTTGTCAGTGAAATTATTTGCTCTTAGCCAATCAGATGGCTCGTTTCATTTGTAATATTTTTCTCTTAGCCAATCAGATAGCTTGTATCATTTGTCACTGAAATAATTTGCTAACCCTAACCCACTCCAAACGAGCCATGTTCTGAGGTGTTTTCTAGCATCCAAACAGGTTAATATACGGAAAATAAAGTAGATCCATCACGACCTTGCAAAATTGACCAAAATTGAGCAAAATAAGTATTTTCCAAAATGAAGCCCAATACCCCCAAACGAGCCATGTTCTGAGGAATCTTCTAGCATCCAAACAGGTTAATATACGGAAATAAAGTAGAGCCATCGCGACCTGGCAAAATTGACAAAAATTGAGCAAAATAAGTATTTTCCAAAATGAAGCCCAATACCCCCAAACCAGCCGTGTTCGTGTTCGATGGATGCTAGAAGTAGCATCCATCGAATTTTTCCCCACTCGGGTTAGGGCAATTTGCTCTTAGCCAATCAGATAGCTCGTTTCATTTGTCAGTGAAATTATTTGCTCTTAGACAATCAGATATTTCGTTTGTTTTGTAATATTTTTCTCTTAACCAATCAGATAGCTTGTATCATTTGTCAGTGAAACAATTTTCTCTTAGCCAATCAGATAGCTTGTATCATTTGTCACTGAAATAATTTGCTAACCCTAACCCACTCCAAACGAGCCATGTTCTGAGGGGTTTTCTAGCATCCAAACAGGTTAATATACGGAAAAAAAAGTAGATCCATCACGAACTGGCAAAATTGACAAAAATTGAGCAAAATAAGTATTTTCCAAAAGGAAGCCCAATACCCCCAAACCAGCCGTGTTCGTGTTCGATGGATGCTAGAAGTAGCATCCATCGAATTTTTCCCCACTCGGGTTAGGGCAATTTGCTCTTAGCCAATCAGATAGCTCGTTTCATTTGTCAGTGAAATTATTTGCTCTTAGCCAATCAGATGGTTCGTTTCTTTTGTAATATTTTTCTCTTAACCAATCAGATAGCTTGTATCATTTGTCAGTGAAACAATTTTCTCTTAGCCAATCAGATAGCTTGTATCATTTGTCACTGAAATAATTTGCTAACCCTAACCCACTCCAAACGAGCCATGTTCTGAGGGGTTTTCTAGCATCCAAACAGGTTAATATACGGAAAAACAAGTAGATCCATCGCGACCTGGCAAAATTGACAAAAATTGAGCAAAATAAGTATTTTCCAAAATGAAGCCCAATACCCCCAAACCAGCCGTGTTCGTGTTCGATGGATGCTAGAAGTAGCATCCATCGAATTTTTCCCCACTCGGGTTAGGGCAATTTGTTCTTAGCCAATCAGATAGCTCGTTTCATTTGTCAGTGAAGTAATTTGCTCTTAGCCAATCAGATGGCTCGTTTCATTTGTAATATTTTTCTCTTAGCCAATCAGATAGCTTGTATCATTTGTCACTGAAATAATTTGCTAACCCTAACCCACTCCAAACGAGCCATGTTCTGAGGGGTTTTCTAGCATCCAAACAGGTTAATATACGAAAAAAAAAGTAGATCCATCGCGACCTGGCAAAATTGACAAAAATTGAGCAAAATAAGTATTTTCCAAAATGAAGCCCAATACCCCCAAACCAGCCGTGTTCGTGTTCGATGGATGCTAGAAGTAGCATCCATCGAATTTTTCCCCACTCGGGTTAGGGCAATTTGTTCTTAGCCAATCAGATAGCTCGTTTCATTTGTCAGTGAAGTAATTTGCTCTTAGCCAATCAGATGGCTCGTTTCATTTGTAATATTTTTCTCTTAGCCAATCAGATAGCTTGTATCATTTGTCACTGAAATAATTTGCTAACCCTAACCCACTCCAAACGAGCCATGTTGTGAGGTGTTTTCTAGCATCCAAACAGGTTAATATACGGAAAATAAAGTAGATCCATCACGACCTTGCAAAATTGACCAAAATTGAGCAAAATAAGTATTTTCGAAAATGAAGCACAATACCCCCAAACCTCCCGTGTTCGTGTTTGATGGATGCTAGAAGTAGCATCCTTGGAGTTTTTCCCCACTCGGGTTAGGATAATTTGCTCTTAGCCAATCAGATAGCTCGTTTCATTTGTCAGTGAAATTATTTGCTCTTAGCCAATCAGATGGTTCGTTTCATTTGTAATATTTTTCTCTTAGCCAATCAGATAGCTTGTATTATTTGTCAGTGAAACAATTTTCTCTTAGCCAATCAGATAGCTTGTATCATTTGTCACTGAAATAATTTGCTAACCCTAACCCACTCCAAACGAGCCATGTTCTGAGGGGTTTTCTAGCATCCAAACAGGTAAATATACGGAAAAAAAAGTAGATCCATCGCGACCTGGCAAAATTGACAAAAATTGAGCAAAATAAGTATTTTCCAAAATGAAGCCCAATACCCCCAAACGAGCCATGTTCTGAGGAATCTTCTAGCATCCAAACATGTTAATATACGGAAATAAAGTAGAGCCATCGCAACCTGGCAAAATTGACAAAAATTGAGCAAAATAAGTATTTTCCAAAATGAAGCCCAATACCCCCAAACCAGCCGTGTTCGTGTTCGATGGATGCTAGAAGTAGCATCCATCGAATTTTTCCCCACTCGGGTTAGGGCAATTTGCTCTTAGCCAATCAGATAGCTCGTTTCATTTGTCAGTGAAATTATTTGCTCTTAGCCAATCAGATGGTTCGTTTCATTTGTAATATTTTTCTCTTAACCAATCAGATAGCTTGTATCATTTGTCAGTGAAACAATTTTCTCTTAGCCAATCAGATAGCTTGTATCATTTGTCACTGAAATAATTTGCTAACCCTAACCCACTCCAAACGAGCCATGTTCTGAGGGGTTTTCTAGCATCCAAACAGGTTAATATACGAAAAAAAAAGTAGATCCATCGCGACCTGGCAAAATTGACAAAAATTGAGCAAAATAAGTATTTTCCAAAATGAAGCCCAATACCCCCAAACCAGCCGTGTTCGTGTTCGATGGATGCTACAAGTAGCATCCATCGAATTTTTCCCCACTCGGGTTAGGGCAATTTGCTCTTAGCCAATCAGATAGCTCGTTTCATTTGTCAGTGAAATAATTTGCTCTTAGCCAATCAGATGGCTCGTTTCATTTGTAATATTTTTCTCTTAGCCAATCAGATAGCTTGTATCATTTGTCACTGAAATAATTTGCTAACCTTAAACCCACTCCAAACAAGCCATGTTCTGAGGTGTTTTCTAGCATCCAAACAGGTTAATATACGGAAAATAAAGTAGATCCATCACGACCTTGCAAAATTGACCAAAATTGAGCAAAATAAGTATTTTCCAAAATGAAGCCCAATACCCCCAAACGAGCCATGTTCTAAGGAATCTTCTAGCATCCAAACAGGTTAATATACGGAAATGAAGTAGAGCCATCGCGACCTGGCAAAATTGACAAAAATTGAGCAAAATAAGTATTTTCCAAAATGAAGCACAATACCCCCAAACCTCCCGTGTTCGTGTTCGATGGATGCTAGAAGTAGCATCCATGGAGTTTTATCCCACTCGGGTTAGGATAATTTGCTCTTAGCCAATCAGATAGCTCATTTCATTTGTCAGTGAAATTATTTGCTCTTAGCCAATCAGATGGTTCGTTTCATTTGTAATATTTTTCTCTTAGCCAATCAGATAGCTTGTATCATTTGTCAGTGAAACAATTTTCTCCTAGCCAATCAGATAGCTTGTATCATTTGTCACTGAAATAATTTGCTAACCCTAACCCACTCCAAACGAGCCATGTTCTGAGGGGTTTTCTAGCATCCAAACAGGTTAATATACGGAAAAAAAAGTAGATCCATCGCGACCTGGCAAAATTGACAAAAATTGAGCAAATTAAGTATTTTCCAAAATGAAGCCCAATACCCCCAAACCAGCCGTGTTCGTGTTCGATGGATGCTAGAAGTAGCATCCATCGAATTTTTCCCCACTCGGGTTAGGGCAATTTGCTCTTAGCCAATCAGATAGCTCGTTTCATTTGTCAGTGAAATAATTTGCTCTTAGCCAATCAGATGGCTCGTTTCATTTGTAATATTTTTCTCTTAGCCAATCAGATAGCTTGTATCATTTGTCAGTGAAACAATTTTTTCTTAACCAATCAGATAGCTTGTATCATTTGTCACTGAAATAATTTGCTAACCCTAACCCACTCCAAACGAGCCATGTTCTGAGGGGTTTTCTAGCATCCAAACAGGTTAATATACGGAAAAAAAAGTAGATCCATCGCGACCTGGCAAAATTGACAAAAATTGAGCAAAATAAGTATTTTCCAAAATGAAGCCCAATACCCCCAAATCAGCCGTGTTCGTGTTCGATGGATGCTACAAGTAGCATCCATCGAATTTTTCCCCACTCGGGTTAGGGCAATTTGCTCTTAGCCAATCAGATAGCTCGTTTCATTTGTCAGTGAAATAATTTGCTCTTAGCCAATCAGATGGCTCGTTTCATTTGTAATATTTTTCTCTTAGCCAATCAGATAGCTTGTATTATTTGTCAGTGAAACAATTTTCTCTTAGCCAATCAGTTAGCTTGTATCATTTGTCACTGAAATAATTTGCTTACCCTAACCCACTCCAAACGAGCCATGTTCTGAGGGGTTTTCTAGCATCCAAACAGGTTAATATACGGAAAAAAAAGTAGATCCATCGCGACCTGGCAAAATTGACAAAAATTGAGCAAAATAAGTATTTTCCAAAATGAAGCCCAATACCCCCAAACGAGCCATGTTCTGAGGAATCTTCTAGCATCCAAACATGTTAATATACGGAAATAAAGTAGAGCCATCGCAACCTGGCAAAATTGACAAAAATTGAGCAAAATAAGTATTTTCCAAAATGAAGCCCAATACCCCCAAACCAGCCGTGTTCGTGTTCGATGGATGCTAGAAGTAGCATCCATCGAATTTTTCCCCACTCGGGTTAGGGCAATTTGCTCTTAGCCAATCAGATAGCTCGTTTCATTTGTCAGTGAAATTATTTGCTCTTAGCCAATCAGATGGTTCGTTTCATTTGTAATATTTTTCTCTTAGCCAATCAGATAGCTTGTATTATTTGTCAGTGAAACAATTTTCTCTTAGCCAATCAGATAGCTTGTATCATTTGTCACTGAAATAATTTGCTAACCCTAACCCACTCCAAACGAGCCATGTTCTGAGGGGTTTTTTAGCATCCAAACAGGTTAATATACGGAAAAAAAAGTAGATCCATCGCGACCTGGCAAAATTGACAAAAATTGAGCAAAATAAGTATTTTCCAAAATGAAGCCCAATACCCCCAAACGAGCCATGTTCTGAGGAATCTTCTAGCATCCAAACAGGTTAATATACGGAAAATAAAGTAGATCCATCACGACCTTGCAAAATTGACCAAAATTGAGCAAAATAAGTATTTTCCAAAATGAAGCCCAATACCCCCAAACGAGCCATGTTCTGAGGAATCTTCTAGCATCCAAACAGGTTAATATACGGAAATAAAGTAGAGCCATCGCGACCTGGCAAAATTGACAAAAATTGAGCAAATTAAGTATTTTCCAAAATGAAGCCCATACCCCCAAACCAGCCGTGTTCGTGTTCGATGGATGCTAGAAGTAGCATCCATCGAATTTTTCCCCACTCGGGTTAGGGCAATTTGCTGTTAGCCAATCAGATAGCTCGTTTCATTTGTCAGTGAAATAATTTGCTCTTAGCCAATCAGATGGCTCGTTTCATTTGTAATATTTTTCTCTTAGCCAATCAGATAGCTTGTATCATTTGTCACTGAAATAATTTGCTAACCCTAACCCACTCCAAACGAGCCATGTTCTGAGGTGTTTTCTAGCATCCAAACAGGTTAATATACGGAAAATAAAGTAGATCCATCACGACCTTGCAAAATTGACCAAAATTGAGCAAAATAAGTATTTTCCAAAATGAAGCCCAATACCCCCAAACGAGCCATGTTCTGAGGAATCTTCTAGCATCCAAACAGGTTAATATACGGAAATAAAGTAGAGCCATCGCGACCTGGCAAAATTGACAAAAATTGAGCAAAATAAGTATTTTCCAAAATGAAGCCCAATACCCCCAAACCAGCCGTGTTCGTGTTCGATGGATGCTAGAAGTAGCATCCATCGAATTTTTCCCCACTCGGGTTAGGGCAATTTGCTCTTAGCCAATCAGATAGCTCGTTTCATTTGTCAGTGAAATTATTTGCTCTTAGCCAATCAGATGGTTCGTTTCTTTTGTAATATTTTTCTCTTAACCAATCAGATAGCTTGTATCATTTGTCAGTGAAACAATTTTCTCTTAGCCAATCAGATAGCTTGTATCATTTGTCACTGAAATAATTTGCTAACCCTAACCCACTCCAAACGAGCCATGTTCTGAGGGGTTTTCTAGCATCCAAACAGGTTAATATACGGAAAAAAAAAGTAGATCCATCGCGACCTGGCAAAATTGACAAAAATTGAGCAAAATAAGTATTTTCCAAAATGAAGCCCAATACCCCCAAACCAGCCGTGTTCGTGTTCGATGGATGCTAGAAGTAGCATCCATCGAATTTTTCCCCACTCGGGTTAGGGCAATTTGCTCTTAGCCAATCAGATAGCTCGTTTCATTTGTCAGTGAAATTATTTGCTCTTAGCCAATCAGATGGTTCGTTTCTTTTGTAATATTTTTCTCTTAACCAATCAGATAGCTTGTATCATTTGTCAGTGAAACAATTTTCTCTTAGCCAATCAGATAGCTTGTATCATTTGTCACTGAAATAATTTGCTAACCCTAACCCACTCCAAACGAGCCATGTTCTGAGGGGTTTTCTAGCATCCAAACAGGTTAATATACGGAAAAAAAAAGTAGATCCATCGCGACCTGGCAAAATTGACAAAAATTGAGCAAAATAAGTATTTTCCAAAATGAAGCCCAATACCCCCAAACCAGCCGTGTTCGTGTTCGATGGATGCTAGAAGTAGCATCCATCGAATTTTTCCCCACTCGGGTTAGGGCAATTTGCTCTTAGCCAATCAGATAGCTCGTTTCATTTGTCAGTGAAATAATTTGCTCTTAGCCAATCAGATGGCTCGTTTCATTTGTAATATTTTTCTCTTAGCCAATCAGATAGCTTGTATCATTTGTCACTGAAATAATTTGCTAACCCTAACCCACTCCAAACGAGCCATGTTCTGAGGTGTTTTCTAGCATCCAAACAGGTTAATATACGGAAAATAAAGTAGATCCATCACGACCTTGCAAAATTGACCAAAATTGAGCAAAATAAGTATTTTCCAAAATGAAGCCCAATACCCCCAAACGAGCCATGTTCTGAGGAATCTTCTAGCATCCAAACAGGTTAATATACGGAAATAAAGTAGAGCCATCGCGACCTGGCAAAATTGACAAAAATTGAGCAAAATAAGTATTTTCCAAAATGAAGCCCAATACCCCCAAACCAGCCGTGTTCGTGTTCGATGGATGCTAGAAGTAGCATCCATCGAATTTTTCCCCACTCGGGTTAGGGCAATTTGCTCTTAGCCAATCAGATAGCTCGTTTCATTTGTCAGTGAAATTATTTGCTCTTAGCCAATCAGATGGTTCGTTTCTTTTGTAATATTTTTCTCTTAACCAATCAGATAGCTTGTATCATTTGTCAGTGAAACAATTTTCTCTTAGCCAATCAGATAGCTTGTATCATTTGTCACTGAAATAATTTGCTAACCCTAACCCACTCCAAACGAGCCATGTTCTGAGGGGTTTTCTAGCATCCAAACAGGTTAATATACGGAAAAAAAAAGTAGATCCATCGGGACCTCGCAAAATTGACAAAAATTGAGCAAAATAAGTATTTTCCAAAATGAAGCCCAATACCCCCAAACCAGCCGTGTTCGTGTTCGATGGATGCTAGAAGTAGCATCCATCGAATTTTTCCCCACTCGGGTTAGGGCAATTTGCTCTTAGCCAATCAGATAGCTCGTTTCATTTGTCAGTGAAATTATTTGCTCTTAGCCAATCAGATGGTTCGTTTCTTTTGTAATATTTTTCTCTTAACCAATCAGATAGCTTGTATCATTTGTCAGTGAAACAATTTTCTCTTAGCCAATCAGATAGCTTGTATCATTTGTCACTGAAATAATTTGCTAACCCTAACCAACTCCAAACGAGCCATGTTCTGAGGGGTTTTCTAGCATCCAAACAGGTTAATATACGGAAAAAAAAAGTAGATCCATCGCGACCTGGCAAAATTGACAAAAATTGAGCAAAATAAGTATTTTCCAAAATGAAGCCCAATACCCCCAAACCAGCCGTGTTCGTGTTCGATGGATGCTAGAAGTAGCATCCATCGAATTTTTTCCCACTCGGGTTAGGGCAATTTGCTCTTAGCCAATCAGATAGCTCGTTTCATTTGTCAGTGAAATAATTTGCTCTTAGCCAATCAGATGGCTCGTTTCATTTGTAATATTTTTCTCTTAGCCAATCAGATAGCTTGTATCATTTGTCAATGAAATAATTTGCTAACCCTAACCCACTCCAAACGAGCCATGTTGTGAGGTGTTTTCTAGCATCCAAACAGGTATTATAATATACGGAAAATAAAGTAGATCCATCACGACCTTGCAAAATTGACCAAAATTGAGCAAAATAAGTATTTTCCAAAATGAAGCCCAATACCCCCAAACGAGCCATGTTCTGAGGAATCTTCTAGCATCCAAACAGGTTAATATACGGAAATAAAGTAGAGCCATCGCGACCTGGCAAAATTGACAAAAATTGAGCAAAATAAGTATTTTCCAAAATGAAGCCCAATACCCCCAAACCAGCCGTGTTCGTGTTCGATGGATGCTAGAAGTAGCATCCATCGAAATTTTCCCCACTCGGGTTAGGGCAATTTGCTCTTAGCCAATCAGATAGCTCGTTTCATTTGTCAGTGAAATTATTTGCTCTTAGCCAATCAGATGGTTCGTTTCTTTTGTAATATTTTTCTCTTAACCAATCAGATAGCTTGTATCATTTGTCAGTGAAACAATTTTCTCTTAGCCAATCAGATAGCTTGTATCATTTGTCACTGAAATAATTTGCTAACCCTAACCCACTCCAAACGAGCCATGTTCTGAGGGGTTTTCTAGCATCCAAACAGGTTAATATACGGAAAAAAAAAGTAGATCCATCGCGACCTGGCAAAATTGACAAAAATTGAGCAAAATAAGTATTTTCCAAAATGAAGCCCAATACCCCCAAACGAGCCATGTTCTGAGGAATCTTCTAGCATCCAAACATGTTAATATACGGAAATAAAGTAGAGCCATCGCAACCTGGCAAAATTGACAAAAATTGAGCAAAATAAGTATTTTCCAAAATGAAGCCCAATACCCCCAAACCAGCCGTGTTCGTGTTCGATGGATGCTAGAAGTAGCATCCATCGAATTTTTCCCCACTCGGGTTAGGGCAATTTGCTCTTAGCCAATCAGATAGCTCGTTTCATTTGTCAGTGAAATTATTTGCTCTTAGCCAATCAGATGGTTCGTTTCATTTGTAATATTTTTCTCTTAGCCAATCAGATAGCTTGTATTATTTGTCAGTGAAACAATTTTCTCTTAGCCAATCAGATAGCTTGTATCATTTGTCACTGAAATAATTTGCTAACCCTAACCCACTCCAAACGAGCCATGTTCTGAGGGGTTTTCTAGCATCCAAACAGGTTAATATACGGAAAAAAAAGTAGATCCATCGCGACCTGGCAAAATTGACAAAAATTGAGCAAAATAAGTATTTTCCAAAATGAAGCCCAATACCCCCAAACGAGCCATGTTCTGAGGAATCTTCTAGCATCCAAACATGTTAATATACGGAAATAAAGTAGAGCCATCGCAACCTGGCAAAATTGACAAAAATTGAGCAAAATAAGTATTTTCCAAAATGAAGCCCAATACCCCCAAACCAGCCGTGTTCGTGTTCGATGGATGCTAGAAGTAGCATCCATCGAATTTTTCCCCACTCGGGTTAGGGCAATTTGCTCTTAGCCAATCAGATAGCTCGTTTCATTTGTCAGTGAAATTATTTGCTCTTAGCCAATCAGATGGTTCGTTTCATTTGTAATATTTTTCTCTTAGCCAATCAGATAGCTTGTATTATTTGTCAGTGAAACAATTTTCTCTTAGCCAATCAGATAGCTTGTATCATTTGTCACTGAAATAATTTGCTAACCCTAACCCACTCCAAACGAGCCATGTTCTGAGGGGTTTTCTAGCATCCAAACAGGTTAATATACGGAAAAAAAAGTAGATCCATCGCGACCTGGCAAAATTGACAAAAATTGAGCAAAATAAGTATTTTCCAAAATGAAGCCCAATACCCCCAAACGAGCCATGTTCTGAGGAATCTTCTAGCATCCAAACAGGTTAATATACGGAAAATAAAGTAGATCCATCACGACCTTGCAAAATTGACCAAAATTGAGCAAAATAAGTATTTTCCAAAATGAAGCCCAATACCCCCAAACGAGCCATGTTCTGAGGAATCTTCTAGCATCCAAACAGGTTAATATACGGAAATAAAGTAGAGCCATCGCGACCTGGCAAAATTGACAAAAATTGAGCAAATTAAGTATTTTTTCCAAAATGAAGCCCAATACCCCCAAACCAGCCGTGTTCGTGTTCGATGGATGCTAGAAGTAGCATCCATCGAATTTTTCCCCACTCGGGTTAGGGCAATTTGCTCTTAGCCAATCAGATAGCTCGTTTCATTTGTCAGTGAAATTATTTGCTCTTAGCCAATCAGATGGCTCGTTTCATTTGTAATATTTTTCTCTTAGCCAATCAGATAGCTTGTATCATTTGTCACTGAAATAATTTGCTAACCCTAACCCACTCCAAACGAGCCATGTTCTGAGGTGTTTTCTAGCATCCAAACAGGTTAATATACGGAAAATAAAGTAGATCCATCACGACCTTGCAAAATTGACCAAAATTGAGCAAAATAAGTATTTTCCAAAATGAAGCCCAATACCCCCAAACGAGCCATGTTCTGAGGAATCTTCTAGCATCCAAACAGGTTAATATACGGAAATAAAGTAGAGCCATCGCGACCTGGCAAAATTGACAAAAATTGAGCAAAATAAGTATTTTCCAAAATGAAGCCCAATACCCCCAAACCAGCCGTGTTCGTGTTCGATGGATGCTAGAAGTAGCATCCATCGAATTTTTCCCCACTCGGGTTAGGGCAATTTGCTCTTAGCCAATCAGATAGCTCGTTTCATTTGTCAGTGAAATTATTTGCTCTTAGCCAATCAGATGGTTCGTTTCATTTGTAATATTTTTCTCTTAACCAATCAGATAGCTTGTATCATTTGTCAGTGAAACAATTTTCTCTTAGCCAATCAGATAGCTTGTATCATTTGTCACTGAAATAATTTGCTAACCCTAACCCACTCCAAACGAGCCATGTTCTGAGGGGTTTTCTAGCATCCAAACAGGTTAATATACGAAAAAAAAAGTAGATCCATCGCGACCTGGCAAAATTGACAAAAATTGAGCAAAATAAGTATTTTCCAAAATGAAGCCCAATACCCCCAAACCAGCCGTGTTCGTGTTCGATGGATGCTAGAAGTAGCATCCATCGAATTTTTCCCCACTCGGGTTAGGGCAATTTGCTCTTAGCCAATCAGATAGCTCGTTTCATTTGTCAGTGAAATAATTTGCTCTTAGCCAATCAGATGGCTCGTTTCATTTGTAATATTTTTCTCTTAGCCAATCAGATAGCTTGTATTATTTGTCAGTGAAACAATTTTCTCTTAGCCAATCAGATAGCTTGTATCATTTGTCACTGAAATAATTTGCTAACCCTAACCCACTCCAAACGAGCCATGTTCTGAGGGGTTTTCTAGCATCCAAACAGGTTAATATACGGAAAAAAAAGTAGATCCATCGCGACCTGGCAAAATTGACAAAAATTGAGCAAAATAAGTATTTTCCAAAATGAAGCCCAATACCCCCAAACGAGCCATGTTCTGAGGAATCTTCTAGCATCCAAACAGGTTAATATACGGAAAATAAAGTAGATCCATCACGACCTTGCAAAATTGACCAAAATTGAGCAAAATAAGTATTTTCCAAAATGAAGCCCAATACCCCCAAACGAGCCATGTTCTGAGGAATCTTCTAGCATCCAAACAGGTTAATATACGGAAATAAAGTAGAGCCATCGCGACCTGGCAAAATTGACAAAAATTGAGCAAATTAAGTATTTTTTCCAAAATGAAGCCCAATACCCCCAAACCAGCCGTGTTCGTGTTCGATGGATGCTAGAAGTAGCATCCATCGAATTTTTCCCCACTCGGGTTAGGGCAATTTGCTCTTAGCCAATCAGATAGCTCGTTTCATTTGTCAGTGAAATTATTTGCTCTTAGCCAATCAGATGGCTCGTTTCATTTGTAATATTTTTCTCTTAGCCAATCAGATAGCTTGTATCATTTGTCACTGAAATAATTTGCTAACCCTAACCCACTCCAAACGAGCCATGTTCTGAGGTGTTTTCTAGCATCCAAACAGGTTAATATACGGAAAATAAAGTAGATCCATCACGACCTTGCAAAATTGACCAAAATTGAGCAAAATAAGTATTTTCCAAAATGAAGCCCAATACCCCCAAACGAGCCATGTTCTGAGGAATCTTCTAGCATCCAAACAGGTTAATATACGGAAATAAAGTAGAGCCATCGCGACCTGGCAAAATTGACAAAAATTGAGCAAAATAAGTATTTTCCAAAATGAAGCCCAATACCCCCAAACCAGCCGTGTTCGTGTTCGTGTTCGATGGATGCTAGAAGTAGCATCCATCGAATTTTTCCCCACTCGGGTTAGGGCAATTTGCTCTTAGCCAATCAGATAGCTCGTTTCATTTGTCAGTGAAATTATTTGCTCTTAGCCAATCAGATGGTTCGTTTCTTTTGTAATATTTTTCTCTTAACCAATCAGATAGCTTGTATCATTTGTCAGTGAAACAATTTTCTCTTAGCCAATCAGATAGCTTGTATCATTTGTCACTGAAATAATTTGCTAACCCTAACCCACTCCAAACGAGCCATGTTCTGAGGGGTTTTCTAGCATCCAAACAGGTTAATATACGGAAAAACAAGTAGATCCATCGCGACCTGGCAAAATTGACAAAAATTGAGCAAAATAAGTATTTTCCAAAATGAAGCCCAATACCCCCAAACCAGCCGTGTTCGTGTTCGATGGATGCTAGAAGTAGCATCCATCGAATTTTTCCCCACTCGGGTTAGGGCAATTTGCTCTTAGCCAATCAGATAGCTCGTTTCATTTGTCAGTGAAATTATTTGCTCTTAGCCAATCAGATGGTTCGTTTCTTTTGTAATATTTTTCTCTTAACCAATCAGATAGCTTGTATCATTTGTCAGTGAAACAATTTTCTCTTAGCCAATCAGATAGCTTGTATCATTTGTCACTGAAATAATTTGCTAACCCTAACCCACTCCAAACGAGCCATGTTCTGAGGGGTTTTCTAGCATCCAAACAGGTTAATATACGGAAAAAAAAAGTAGATCCATCGCGACCTGGCAAAATTGACAAAAATTGAGCAAAATAAGTATTTTCCAAAATGAAGCCCAATACCCCCAAACCAGCCGTGTTCGTGTTCGATGGATGCTAGAAGTAGCATCCATCGAATTTTTCCCCACTCGGGTTAGGGCAATTTGCTCTTAGCCAATCAGATAGCTCGTTTCATTTGTCAGTGAAATTATTTGCTCTTAGCCAATCAGATGGTTCGTTTCTTTTGTAATATTTTTCTCTTAACCAATCAGATAGCTTGTATCATTTGTCAGTGAAACAATTTTCTCTTAGCCAATCAGATAGCTTGTATCATTTGTCACTGAAATAATTTGCTAACCCTAACCCACTCCAAACGAGCCATGTTCTGAGGGGTTTTCTAGCATCCAAACAGGTTAATATACGGAAAAAAAAAGTAGATCCATCGCGACCTGGCAAAATTGACAAAAATTGAGCAAAATAAGTATTTTCCAAAATGAAGCCCAATACCCCCAAACCAGCCGTGTTCGTGTTCGATGGATGCTAGAAGTAGCATCCATCGAATTTTTCCCCACTCGGGTTAGGGCAATTTGCTCTTAGCCAATCAGATAGCTCGTTTCATTTGTCAGTGAAATAATTTGCTCTTAGCCAATCAGATGGCTCGTTTCATTTGTAATATTTTTCTCTTAGCCAATCAGATAGCTTGTATCATTTGTCACTGAAATAATTTGCTAACCCTAACCCACTCCAAACGAGCCATGTTCTGAGGTGTTTTCTAGCATCCAAACAGGTTAATATACGGAAAATAAAGTAGATCCATCACGACCTTGCAAAATTGACCAAAATTGAGCAAAATAAGTATTTTCCAAAATGAAGCCCAATACCCCCAAACGAGCCATGTTCTGAGGAATCTTCTAGCATCCAAACAGGTTAATATACGGAAATAAAGTAGAGCCATCGCGACCTGGCAAAATTGACAAAAATTGAGCAAAATAAGTATTTTCCAAAATGAAGCCCAATACCCCCAAACCAGCCGTGTTCGTGTTCGATGGATGCTAGAAGTAGCATCCATCGAATTTTTCCCCACTCGGGTTAGGGCAATTTGCTCTTAGCCAATCAGATAGCTCGTTTCATTTGTCAGTGAAATTATTTGCTCTTAGCCAATCAGATGGTTCGTTTCTTTTGTAATATTTTTCTCTTAACCAATCAGATAGCTTGTATCATTTGTCAGTGAAACAATTTTCTCTTAGCCAATCAGATAGCTTGTATCATTTGTCACTGAAATAATTTGCTAACCCTAACCCACTCCAAACGAGCCATGTTCTGAGGGGTTTTCTAGCATCCAAACAGGTTAATATACGGAAAAAAAAAGTAGATCCATCGGGACCTGGCAAAATTGACAAAAATTGAGCAAAATAAGTATTTTCCAAAATGAAGCCCAATACCCCCAAACCAGCCGTGTTCGTGTTCGATGGATGCTAGAAGTAGCATCCATCGAATTTTTCCCCACTCGGGTTAGGGCAATTTGCTCTTAGCCAATCAGATAGCTCGTTTCATTTGTCAGTGAAATTATTTGCTCTTAGCCAATCAGATGGTTCGTTTCTTTTGTAATATTTTTCTCTTAACCAATCAGATAGCTTGTATCATTTGTCAGTGAAACAATTTTCTCTTAGCCAATCAGATAGCTTGTATCATTTGTCACTGAAATAATTTGCTAACCCTAACCAACTCCAAACGAGCCATGTTCTGAGGGGTTTTCTAGCATCCAAACAGGTTAATATACGGAAAAAAAAAGTAGATCCATCGCGACCTGGCAAAATTGACAAAAATTGAGCAAAATAAGTATTTTCCAAAATGAAGCCCAATACCCCCAAACCAGCCGTGTTCGTGTTCGATGGATGCTAGAAGTAGCATCCATCGAATTTTTTCCCACTCGGGTTAGGGCAATTTGCTCTTAGCCAATCAGATAGCTCGTTTCATTTGTCAGTGAAATAATTTGCTCTTAGCCAATCAGATGGCTCGTTTCATTTGTAATATTTTTCTCTTAGCCAATCAGATAGCTTGTATCATTTGTCAATGAAATAATTTGCTAACCCTAACCCACTCCAAACGAGCCATGTTGTGAGGTGTTTTCTAGCATCCAAACAGGTATTATAATATACGGAAAATAAAGTAGATCCATCACGACCTTGCAAAATTGACCAAAATTGAGCAAAATAAGTATTTTCCAAAATGAAGCCCAATACCCCCAAACGAGCCATGTTCTGAGGAATCTTCTAGCATCCAAACAGGTTAATATACGGAAATAAAGTAGAGCCATCGCGACCTGGCAAAATTGACAAAAATTGAGCAAAATAAGTATTTTCCAAAATGAAGCCCAATACCCCCAAACCAGCCGTGTTCGTGTTCGATGGATGCTAGAAGTAGCATCCATCGAAATTTTCCCCACTCGGGTTAGGGCAATTTGCTCTTAGCCAATCAGATAGCTCGTTTCATTTGTCAGTGAAATTATTTGCTCTTAGCCAATCAGATGGTTCGTTTCTTTTGTAATATTTTTCTCTTAACCAATCAGATAGCTTGTATCATTTGTCAGTGAAACAATTTTCTCTTAGCCAATCAGATAGCTTGTATCATTTGTCACTGAAATAATTTGCTAACCCTAACCCACTCCAAACGAGCCATGTTCTGAGGGGTTTTCTAGCATCCAAACAGGTTAATATACGGAAAAAAAAAGTAGATCCATCGCGACCTGGCAAAATTGACAAAAATTGAGCAAAATAAGTATTTTCCAAAATGAAGCCCAATACCCCCAAACGAGCCATGTTCTGAGGAATCTTCTAGCATCCAAACATGTTAATATACGGAAATAAAGTAGAGCCATCGCAACCTGGCAAAATTGACAAAAATTGAGCAAAATAAGTATTTTCCAAAATGAAGCCCAATACCCCCAAACCAGCCGTGTTCGTGTTCGATGGATGCTAGAAGTAGCATCCATCGAATTTTTCCCCACTCGGGTTAGGGCAATTTGCTCTTAGCCAATCAGATAGCTCGTTTCATTTGTCAGTGAAATTATTTGCTCTTAGCCAATCAGATGGTTCGTTTCATTTGTAATATTTTTCTCTTAGCCAATCAGATAGCTTGTATTATTTGTCAGTGAAACAATTTTCTCTTAGCCAATCAGATAGCTTGTATCATTTGTCACTGAAATAATTTGCTAACCCTAACCCACTCCAAACGAGCCATGTTCTGAGGGGTTTTCTAGCATCCAAACAGGTTAATATACGGAAAAAAAAGTAGATCCATCGCGACCTGGCAAAATTGACAAAAATTGAGCAAAATAAGTATTTTCCAAAATGAAGCCCAATACCCCCAAACGAGCCATGTTCTGAGGAATCTTCTAGCATCCAAACATGTTAATATACGGAAATAAAGTAGAGCCATCGCAACCTGGCAAAATTGACAAAAATTGAGCAAAATAAGTATTTTCCAAAATGAAGCCCAATACCCCCAAACCAGCCGTGTTCGTGTTCGATGGATGCTAGAAGTAGCATCCATCGAATTTTTCCCCACTCGGGTTAGGGCAATTTGCTCTTAGCCAATCAGATAGCTCGTTTCATTTGTCAGTGAAATTATTTGCTCTTAGCCAATCAGATGGTTCGTTTCATTTGTAATATTTTTCTCTTAGCCAATCAGATAGCTTGTATTATTTGTCAGTGAAACAATTTTCTCTTAGCCAATCAGATAGCTTGTATCATTTGTCACTGAAATAATTTGCTAACCCTAACCCACTCCAAACGAGCCATGTTCTGAGGGGTTTTCTAGCATCCAAACAGGTTAATATACGGAAAAAAAAGTAGATCCATCGCGACCTGGCAAAATTGACATAAATTGAGCAAAATAAGTATTTTCCAAAATGAAGCCCAATACCCCCAAACGAGCCATGTTCTGAGGAATCTTCTAGCATCCAAACAGGTTAATATACGGAAAATAAAGTAGATCCATCACGACCTTGCAAAATTGACCAAAATTGAGCAAAATAAGTATTTTCCAAAATGAAGCCCAATACCCCCAAACGAGCCATGTTCTGAGGAATCTTCTAGCATCCAAACAGGTTAATATACGGAAATAAAGTAGAGCCATCGCGACCTGGCAAAATTGACAAAAATTGAGCAAATTAAGTATTTTTTCCAAAATGAAGCCCAATACCCCCAAACCAGCCGTGTTCGTGTTCGATGGATGCTAGAAGTAGCATCCATCGAATTTTTCCCCACTCGGGTTAGGGCAATTTGCTCTTAGCCAATCAGATAGCTCGTTTCATTTGTCAGTGAAATTATTTGCTCTTAGCCAATCAGATGGCTCGTTTCATTTGTAATATTTTTCTCTTAGCCAATCAGATAGCTTGTATCATTTGTCACTGAAATAATTTGCTAACCCTAACCCACTCCAAACGAGCCATGTTCTGAGGTGTTTTCTAGCATCCAAACAGGTTAATATACGGAAAATAAAGTAGATCCATCACGACCTTGCAAAATTGACCAAAATTGAGCAAAATAAGTATTTTCCAAAATGAAGCCCAATACCCCCAAACGAGCCATGTTCTGAGGAATCTTCTAGCATCCAAACAGGTTAATATACGGAAATAAAGTAGAGCCATCGCGACCTGGCAAAATTGACAAAAATTGAGCAAAATAAGTATTTTCCAAAATGAAGCCCAATACCCCCAAACCAGCCGTGTTCGTGTTCGATGGATGCTAGAAGTAGCATCCATCGAATTTTTCCCCACTCGGGTTAGGGCAATTTGCTCTTAGCCAATCAGATAGCTCGTTTCATTTGTCAGTGAAATTATTTGCTCTTAGCCAATCAGATGGTTCGTTTCTTTTGTAATATTTTTCTCTTAACCAATCAGATAGCTTGTATCATTTGTCAGTGAAACAATTTTCTCTTAGCCAATCAGATAGCTTGTATCATTTGTCACTGAAATAATTTGCTAACCCTAACCCACTCCAAACGAGCCATGTTCTGAGGGGTTTTCTAGCATCCAAACAGGTTAATATACGGAAAAAAAGTAGATCCATCACGAACTGGCAAAATTGACAAAAATTGAGCAAAATAAGTATTTTCCAAAAGGAAGCCCAATACCCCCAAACCAGCCGTGTTCGTGTTCGATGGATGCTAGAAGTAGCATCCATCGAATTTTTCCCCACTCGGGTTAGGGCAATTTGCTCTTAGCCAATCAGATAGCTCGTTTCATTTGTCAGTGAAATTATTTGCTCTTAGCCAATCAGATGGTTCGTTTCTTTTGTAATATTTTTCTCTTAACCAATCAGATAGCTTGTATCATTTGTCAGTGAAACAATTTTCTCTTAGCCAATCAGATAGCTTGTATCATTTGTCACTGAAATAATTTGCTAACCCTAACCCACTCCAAACGAGCCATGTTCTGAGGGGTTTTCTAGCATCCAAACAGGTTAATATACGGAAAAACAAGTAGATCCATCGCGACCTGGATAAATTGACAAAAATTGAGCAAAATAAGTATTTTCCAAAATGAAGCCCAATACCCCCAAACCAGCCGTGTTCGTGTTCGATGGATGCTAGAAGTAGCATCCATCGAATTTTTCCCCACTCGGGTTAGGGCAATTTGTTCTTAGCCAATCAGATAGCTCGTTTCATTTGTCAGTGAAGTAATTTGCTCTTAGCCAATCAGATGGCTCGTTTCATTTGTAATATTTTTCTCTTAGCCAATCAGATAGCTTGTATCATTTGTCACTGAAATAATTTGCTAACCCTAACCCACTCCAAACGAGCCATGTTCTGAGGGGTTTTCTAGCATCCAAACAGGTTAATATACGAAAAAAAAAGTAGATCCATCGCGACCTGGCAAAATTGACAAAAATTGAGCAAAATAAGTATTTTCCAAAATGAAGCCCAATACCCCCAAACCAGCCGTGTTCGTGTTCGATGGATGCTAGAAGTAGCATCCATCGAATTTTTCCCCACTCGGGTTAGGGCAATTTGTTCTTAGCCAATCAGATAGCTCGTTTCATTTGTCAGTGAAGTAATTTGCTCTTAGCCAATCAGATGGCTCGTTTCATTTGTAATATTTTTCTCTTAGCCAATCAGATAGCTTGTATCATTTGTCACTGAAATAATTTGCTAACCCTAACCCACTCCAAACGAGCCATGTTGTGAGGTGTTTTCTAGCATCCAAACAGGTTAATATACGAAAAATAAAGTAGATCCATCACGACCTTGCAAAATTGACCAAAATTGAGCAAAATAAGTATTTTCGAAAATGAAGCACAATACCCCCAAACCTCCCGTGTGCGTGTTTGATGGATGCTAGAAGTAGCATCCTTGGAGTTTTTCCCCACTCGGGTTAGGATAATTTGCTCTTAGCCAATCAGATAGCTCGTTTCATTTGTCAGTGAAATTATTTGCTCTTAGCCAATCAGATGGTTCGTTTCATTTGTCAGTGAAACAATTTTCTCTTAGCCAATCAGATAGCTTGTATCATTTGTCACTGAAATAATTTGCTAACCCTAACCCACTCCAAACGAGCCATGTTCTGAGGGGTTTTCTAGCATCCAAACAGGTTAATATACGGAAAAAAAAGTAGATCCATCGCGACCTGGCAAAATTGACAAAAATTGAGCAAAATAAGTATTTTCCAAAATGAAGCCCAATACCCCCAAACGAGCCATGTTCTGAGGAATCTTCTAGCATCCAAACATGTTAATATACGGAAATAAAGTAGAGCCATCGCAACCTGGCAAAATTGACAAAAATTGAGCAAAATAAGTATTTTCCAAAATGAAGCCCAATACCCCCAAACCAGCCGTGTTCGTGTTCGATGGATGCTAGAAGTAGCATCCATCGAATTTTTCCCCACTCGGGTTAGGGCAATTTGCTCTTAGCCAATCAGATAGCTCGTTTCATTTGTCAGTGAAATTATTTGCTCTTAGCCAATCAGATGGTTCGTTTCATTTGTAATATTTTTCTCTTAACCAATCAGATAGCTTGTATCATTTGTCAGTGAAACAATTTTCTCTTAGCCAATCAGATAGCTTGTATCATTTGTCACTGAAATAATTTGCTAACCCTAACCCACTCCAAACGAGCCATGTTCTGAGGGGTTTTCTAGCATCCAAACAGGTTAATATACGAAAAAAAAAGTAGATCCATCGCGACCTGGCAAAATTGACAAAAATTGAGCAAAATAAGTATTTTCCAAAATGAAGCCCAATACCCCCAAACCAGCCGTGTTCGTGTTCGATGGATGCTAGAAGTAGCATCCATCGAATTTTTCCCCACTCGGGTTAGGGCAATTTGCTCTTAGCCAATCAGATAGCTCGTTTCATTTGTCAGTGAAATAATTTGCTCTTAGCCAATCAGATGGCTCGTTTCATTTGTAATATTTTTCTCTTAGCCAATCAGATAGCTTGTATCATTTGTCAGTGAAACAATTTTTTCTTAACCAATCAGATAGCTTGTATCATTTGTCACTGAAATAATTTGCTAACCCTAACCCACTCCAAACGAGCCATGTTCTGAGGGGTTTTCTAGCATCCAAACAGGTTAATATACGGAAAAAAAAGTAGATCCTTTGCGACCTGGCAAAATTGACAAAAATTGAGCAAAATAAGTATTTTCCAAAATGAAGCCCAATACCCCCAAATCAGCCGTGTTCGTGTTCGATGGATGCTACAAGTAGCATCCATCGAATTTTTCCCCACTCGGGTTAGGGCAATTTGCTCTTAGCCAATCAGATAGCTCGTTTCATTTGTCAGTGAAATAATTTGCTCTTAGCCAATCAGATGGCTCGTTTCATTTGTAATATTTTTCTCTTAGCCAATCAGATAGCTTGTATTATTTGTCAGTGAAACAATTTTCTCTTAGCCAATCAGATAGCTTGTATCATTTGTCACTGAAATAATTTGCTTACCCTAACCCACTCCAAACGAGCCATGTTCTGAGGGGTTTTCTAGCATCCAAACAGGTTAATATACGGAAAAAAAAGTAGATCCATCGCGACCTGGCAAAATTGACAAAAATTGAGCAAAATAAGTATTTTCCAAAATGAAGCCCAATACCCCCAAACGAGCCATGTTCTGAGGAATCTTCTAGCATCCAAACATGTTAATATACGGAAATAAAGTAGAGCCATCGCAACCTGGCAAAATTGACAAAAATTGAGCAAAATAAGTATTTTCCAAAATGAAGCCCAATACCCCCAAACCAGCCGTGTTCGTGTTCGATGGATGCTAGAAGTAGCATCCATCGAATTTTTCCCCACTCGGGTTAGGGCAATTTGCTCTTAGCCAATCAGATAGCTCGTTTCATTTGTCAGTGAAATTATTTGCTCTTAGCCAATCAGATGGTTCGTTTCATTTGTAATATTTTTCTCTTAGCCAATCAGATAGCTTGTATTATTTGTCAGTGAAACAATTTTCTCTTAGCCAATCAGATAGCTTGTATCATTTGTCACTGAAATAATTTGCTAACCCTAACCCACTCCAAACGAGCCATGTTCTGAGGGGTTTTTTAGCATCCAAACAGGTTAATATACGGAAAAAAAAGTAGATCCATCGCGACCTGGCAAAATTGACAAAAATTGAGCAAAATAAGTATTTTCCAAAATGAAGCCCAATACCCCCAAACGAGCCATGTTCTGAGGAATCTTCTAGCATCCAAACAGGTTAATATACGGAAAATAAAGTAGATCCATCACGACCTTGCAAAATTGACCAAAATTGAGCAAAATAAGTATTTTCCAAAATGAAGCCCAATACCCCCAAACGAGCCATGTTCTGAGGAATCTTCTAGCATCCAAACAGGTTAATATACGGAAATAAAGTAGAGCCATCGCGACCTGGCAAAATTGACAAAAATTGAGCAAATTAAGTATTTTCCAAAATGAAGCCCATACCCCCAAACCAGCCGTGTTCGTGTTCGATGGATGCTAGAAGTAGCATCCATCGAATTTTTCCCCACTCGGGTTAGGGCAATTTGCTCTTAGCCAATCAGATAGCTCGTTTCATTTGTCAGTGAAATAATTTGCTCTTAGCCAATCAGATGGCTCGTTTCATTTGTAATATTTTTCTCTTAGCCAATCAGATAGCTTGTATCATTTGTCACTGAAATAATTTGCTAACCCTAACCCACTCCAAACGAGCCATGTTCTGAGGTGTTTTCTAGCATCCAAACAGGTTAATATACGGAAAATAAAGTAGATCCATCACGACCTTGCAAAATTGACCAAAATTGAGCAAAATAAGTATTTTCCAAAATGAAGCCCAATACCCCCAAACGAGCCATGTTCTGAGGAATCTTCTAGCATCCAAACAGGTTAATATACGGAAATAAAGTAGAGCCATCGCGACCTGGCAAAATTGACAAAAATTGAGCAAAATAAGTATTTTCCAAAATGAAGCCCAATACCCCCAAACCAGCCGTGTTCGTGTTCGATGGATGCTAGAAGTAGCATCCATCGAATTTTTCCCCACTCGGGTTAGGGCAATTTGCTCTTAGCCAATCAGATAGCTCGTTTCATTTGTCAGTGAAATTATTTGCTCTTAGCCAATCAGATGGTTCGTTTCTTTTGTAATATTTTTCTCTTAACCAATCAGATAGCTTGTATCATTTGTCAGTGAAACAATTTTCTCTTAGCCAATCAGATAGCTTGTATCATTTGTCACTGAAATAATTTGCTAACCCTAACCCACTCCAAACGAGCCATGTTCTGAGGGGTTTTCTAGCATCCAAACAGGTTAATATACGGAAAAAAAAAGTAGATCCATCGCGACCTGGCAAAATTGACAAAAATTGAGCAAAATAAGTATTTTCCAAAATGAAGCCCAATACCCCCAAACCAGCCGTGTTCGTGTTCGATGGATGCTAGAAGTAGCATCCATCGAATTTTTCCCCACTCGGGTTAGGGCAATTTGCTCTTAGCCAATCAGATAGCTCGTTTCATTTGTCAGTGAAATTATTTGCTCTTAGCCAATCAGATGGTTCGTTTCTTTTGTAATATTTTTCTCTTAACCAATCAGATAGCTTGTATCATTTGTCAGTGAAACAATTTTCTCTTAGCCAATCAGATAGCTTGTATCATTTGTCACTGAAATAATTTGCTAACCCTAACCCACTCCAAACGAGCCATGTTCTGAGGGGTTTTCTAGCATCCAAACAGGTTAATATACGGAAAAAAAAAGTAGATCCATCGCGACCTGGCAAAATTGACAAAAATTGAGCAAAATAAGTATTTTCCAAAATGAAGCCCAATACCCCCAAACCAGCCGTGTTCGTGTTCGATGGATGCTAGAAGTAGCATCCATCGAATTTTTCCCCACTCGGGTTAGGGCAATTTGCTCTTAGCCAATCAGATAGCTCGTTTCATTTGTCAGTGAAATTATTTGCTCTTAGCCAATCAGATGGTTCGTTTCTTTTGTAATATTTTTCTCTTAACCAATCAGATAGCTTGTATCATTTGTCAGTGAAACAATTTTCTCTTAGCCAATCAGATAGCTTGTATCATTTGTCACTGAAATAATTTGCTAACCCTAACCCACTCCAAACGAGCCATGTTCTGAGGGGTTTTCTAGCATCCAAACAGGTTAATATACGGAAAAACAAGTAGATCCATCGCGACCTGGATAAATTGACAAAAATTGAGCAAAATAAGTATTTTCCAAAATGAAGCCCAATACCCCCAAACCAGCCGTGTTCGTGTTCGATGGATGCTAGAAGTAGCATCCATCGAATTTTTCCCCACTCGGGTTAGGGCAATTTGTTCTTAGCCAATCAGATAGCTCGTTTCATTTGTCAGTGAAGTAATTTGCTCTTAGCCAATCAGATGGCTCGTTTCATTTGTAATATTTTTCTCTTAGCCAATCAGATAGCTTGTATCATTTGTCACTGAAATAATTTGCTAACCCTAACCCACTCCAAACGAGCCATGTTCTGAGGGGTTTTCTAGCATCCAAACAGGTTAATATACGAAAAAAAAAGTAGATCCATCGCGACCTGGCAAAATTGACAAAAATTGAGCAAAATAAGTATTTTCCAAAATGAAGCCCAATACCCCCAAACCAGCCGTGTTCGTGTTCGATGGATGCTAGAAGTAGCATCCATCGAATTTTTCCCCACTCGGGTTAGGGCAATTTGTTCTTAGCCAATCAGATAGCTCGTTTCATTTGTCAGTGAAGTAATTTGCTCTTAGCCAATCAGATGGCTCGTTTCATTTGTAATATTTTTCTCTTAGCCAATCAGATAGCTTGTATCATTTGTCACTGAAATAATTTGCTAACCCTAACCCACTCCAAACGAGCCATGTTGTGAGGTGTTTTCTAGCATCCAAACAGGTTAATATACGAAAAATAAAGTAGATCCATCACGACCTTGCAAAATTGACCAAAATTGAGCAAAATAAGTATTTTCGAAAATGAAGCACAATACCCCCAAACCTCCCGTGTGCGTGTTTGATGGATGCTAGAAGTAGCATCCTTGGAGTTTTTCCCCACTCGGGTTAGGATAATTTGCTCTTAGCCAATCAGATAGCTCGTTTCATTTGTCAGTGAAATTATTTGCTCTTAGCCAATCAGATGGTTCGTTTCATTTGTCAGTGAAACAATTTTCTCTTAGCCAATCAGATAGCTTGTATCATTTGTCACTGAAATAATTTGCTAACCCTAACCCACTCCAAACGAGCCATGTTCTGAGGGGTTTTCTAGCATCCAAACAGGTTAATATACGGAAAAAAAAGTAGATCCATCGCGACCTGGCAAAATTGACAAAAATTGAGCAAAATAAGTATTTTCCAAAATGAAGCCCAATACCCCCAAACGAGCCATGTTCTGAGGAATCTTCTAGCATCCAAACATGTTAATATACGGAAATAAAGTAGAGCCATCGCAACCTGGCAAAATTGACAAAAATTGAGCAAAATAAGTATTTTCCAAAATGAAGCCCAATACCCCCAAACCAGCCGTGTTCGTGTTCGATGGATGCTAGAAGTAGCATCCATCGAATTTTTCCCCACTCGGGTTAGGGCAATTTGCTCTTAGCCAATCAGATAGCTCGTTTCATTTGTCAGTGAAATTATTTGCTCTTAGCCAATCAGATGGTTCGTTTCATTTGTAATATTTTTCTCTTAACCAATCAGATAGCTTGTATCATTTGTCAGTGAAACAATTTTCTCTTAGCCAATCAGATAGCTTGTATCATTTGTCACTGAAATAATTTGCTAACCCTAACCCACTCCAAACGAGCCATGTTCTGAGGGGTTTTCTAGCATCCAAACAGGTTAATATACGAAAAAAAAAGTAGATCCATCGCGACCTGGCAAAATTGACAAAAATTGAGCAAAATAAGTATTTTCCAAAATGAAGCCCAATACCCCCAAACCAGCCGTGTTCGTGTTCGATGGATGCTAGAAGTAGCATCCATCGAATTTTTCCCCACTCGGGTTAGGGCAATTTGCTCTTAGCCAATCAGATAGCTCGTTTCATTTGTCAGTGAAATAATTTGCTCTTAGCCAATCAGATGGCTCGTTTCATTTGTAATATTTTTCTCTTAGCCAATCAGATAGCTTGTATCATTTGTCAGTGAAACAATTTTTTCTTAACCAATCAGATAGCTTGTATCATTTGTCACTGAAATAATTTGCTAACCCTAACCCACTCCAAACGAGCCATGTTCTGAGGGGTTTTCTAGCATCCAAACAGGTTAATATACGGAAAAAAAAGTAGATCCTTTGCGACCTGGCAAAATTGACAAAAATTGAGCAAAATAAGTATTTTCCAAAATGAAGCCCAATACCCCCAAATCAGCCGTGTTCGTGTTCGATGGATGCTACAAGTAGCATCCATCGAATTTTTCCCCACTCGGGTTAGGGCAATTTGCTCTTAGCCAATCAGATAGCTCGTTTCATTTGTCAGTGAAATAATTTGCTCTTAGCCAATCAGATGGCTCGTTTCATTTGTAATATTTTTCTCTTAGCCAATCAGATAGCTTGTATTATTTGTCAGTGAAACAATTTTCTCTTAGCCAATCAGATAGCTTGTATCATTTGTCACTGAAATAATTTGCTTACCCTAACCCACTCCAAACGAGCCATGTTCTGAGGGGTTTTCTAGCATCCAAACAGGTTAATATACGGAAAAAAAAGTAGATCCATCGCGACCTGGCAAAATTGACAAAAATTGAGCAAAATAAGTATTTTCCAAAATGAAGCCCAATACCCCCAAACGAGCCATGTTCTGAGGAATCTTCTAGCATCCAAACATGTTAATATACGGAAATAAAGTAGAGCCATCGCAACCTGGCAAAATTGACAAAAATTGAGCAAAATAAGTATTTTCCAAAATGAAGCCCAATACCCCCAAACCAGCCGTGTTCGTGTTCGATGGATGCTAGAAGTAGCATCCATCGAATTTTTCCCCACTCGGGTTAGGGCAATTTGCTCTTAGCCAATCAGATAGCTCGTTTCATTTGTCAGTGAAATTATTTGCTCTTAGCCAATCAGATGGTTCGTTTCATTTGTAATATTTTTCTCTTAGCCAATCAGATAGCTTGTATTATTTGTCAGTGAAACAATTTTCTCTTAGCCAATCAGATAGCTTGTATCATTTGTCACTGAAATAATTTGCTAACCCTAACCCACTCCAAACGAGCCATGTTCTGAGGGGTTTTTTAGCATCCAAACAGGTTAATATACGGAAAAAAAAGTAGATCCATCGCGACCTGGCAAAATTGACAAAAATTGAGCAAAATAAGTATTTTCCAAAATGAAGCCCAATACCCCCAAACGAGCCATGTTCTGAGGAATCTTCTAGCATCCAAACAGGTTAATATACGGAAAATAAAGTAGATCCATCACGACCTTGCAAAATTGACCAAAATTGAGCAAAATAAGTATTTTCCAAAATGAAGCCCAATACCCCCAAACGAGCCATGTTCTGAGGAATCTTCTAGCATCCAAACAGGTTAATATACGGAAATAAAGTAGAGCCATCGCGACCTGGCAAAATTGACAAAAATTGAGCAAATTAAGTATTTTCCAAAATGAAGCCCATACCCCCAAACCAGCCGTGTTCGTGTTCGATGGATGCTAGAAGTAGCATCCATCGAATTTTTCCCCACTCGGGTTAGGGCAATTTGCTCTTAGCCAATCAGATAGCTCGTTTCATTTGTCAGTGAAATAATTTGCTCTTAGCCAATCAGATGGCTCGTTTCATTTGTAATATTTTTCTCTTAGCCAATCAGATAGCTTGTATCATTTGTCACTGAAATAATTTGCTAACCCTAACCCACTCCAAACGAGCCATGTTCTGAGGTGTTTTCTAGCATCCAAACAGGTTAATATACGGAAAATAAAGTAGATCCATCACGACCTTGCAAAATTGACCAAAATTGAGCAAAATAAGTATTTTCCAAAATGAAGCCCAATACCCCCAAACGAGCCATGTTCTGAGGAATCTTCTAGCATCCAAACAGGTTAATATACGGAAATAAAGTAGAGCCATCGCGACCTGGCAAAATTGACAAAAATTGAGCAAAATAAGTATTTTCCAAAATGAAGCCCAATACCCCCAAACCAGCCGTGTTCGTGTTCGATGGATGCTAGAAGTAGCATCCATCGAATTTTTCCCCACTCGGGTTAGGGCAATTTGCTCTTAGCCAATCAGATAGCTCGTTTCATTTGTCAGTGAAATTATTTGCTCTTAGCCAATCAGATGGTTCGTTTCTTTTGTAATATTTTTCTCTTAACCAATCAGATAGCTTGTATCATTTGTCAGTGAAACAATTTTCTCTTAGCCAATCAGATAGCTTGTATCATTTGTCACTGAAATAATTTGCTAACCCTAACCCACTCCAAACGAGCCATGTTCTGAGGGGTTTTCTAGCATCCAAACAGGTTAATATACGGAAAAAAAAAGTAGATCCATCGCGACCTGGCAAAATTGACAAAAATTGAGCAAAATAAGTATTTTCCAAAATGAAGCCCAATACCCCCAAACCAGCCGTGTTCGTGTTCGATGGATGCTAGAAGTAGCATCCATCGAATTTTTCCCCACTCGGGTTAGGGCAATTTGCTCTTAGCCAATCAGATAGCTCGTTTCATTTGTCAGTGAAATTATTTGCTCTTAGCCAATCAGATGGTTCGTTTCTTTTGTAATATTTTTCTCTTAACCAATCAGATAGCTTGTATCATTTGTCAGTGAAACAATTTTCTCTTAGCCAATCAGATAGCTTGTATCATTTGTCACTGAAATAATTTGCTAACCCTAACCCACTCCAAACGAGCCATGTTCTGAGGGGTTTTCTAGCATCCAAACAGGTTAATATACGGAAAAAAAAAGTAGATCCATCGCGACCTGGCAAAATTGACAAAAATTGAGCAAAATAAGTATTTTCCAAAATGAAGCCCAATACCCCCAAACCAGCCGTGTTCGTGTTCGATGGATGCTAGAAGTAGCATCCATCGAATTTTTCCCCACTCGGGTTAGGGCAATTTGCTCTTAGCCAATCAGATAGCTCGTTTCATTTGTCAGTGAAATAATTTGCTCTTAGCCAATCAGATGGCTCGTTTCATTTGTAATATTTTTCTCTTAGCCAATCAGATAGCTTGTATCATTTGTCACTGAAATAATTTGCTAACCCTAACCCACTCCAAACGAGCCATGTTCTGAGGTGTTTTCTAGCATCCAAACAGGTTAATATACGGAAAATAAAGTAGATCCATCACGACCTTGCAAAATTGACCAAAATTGAGCAAAATAAGTATTTTCCAAAATGAAGCCCAATACCCCCAAACGAGCCATGTTCTGAGGAATCTTCTAGCATCCAAACAGGTTAATATACGGAAATAAAGTAGAGCCATCGCGACCTGGCAAAATTGACAAAAATTGAGCAAAATAAGTATTTTCCAAAATGAAGCCCAATACCCCCAAACCAGCCGTGTTCGTGTTCGATGGATGCTAGAAGTAGCATCCATCGAATTTTTCCCCACTCGGGTTAGGGCAATTTGCTCTTAGCCAATCAGATAGCTCGTTTCATTTGTCAGTGAAATTATTTGCTCTTAGCCAATCAGATGGTTCGTTTCTTTTGTAATATTTTTCTCTTAACCAATCAGATAGCTTGTATCATTTGTCAGTGAAACAATTTTCTCTTAGCCAATCAGATAGCTTGTATCATTTGTCACTGAAATAATTTGCTAACCCTAACCCACTCCAAACGAGCCATGTTCTGAGGGGTTTTCTAGCATCCAAACAGGTTAATATACGGAAAAAAAAAGTAGATCCATCGCGACCTGGCAAAATTGACAAAAATTGAGCAAAATAAGTATTTTCCAAAATGAAGCCCAATACCCCCAAACCAGCCGTGTTCGTGTTCGATGGATGCTAGAAGTAGCATCCATCGAATTTTTCCCCACTCGGGTTAGGGCAATTTGCTCTTAGCCAATCAGATAGCTCGTTTCATTTGTCAGTGAAATTATTTGCTCTTAGCCAATCAGATGGTTCGTTTCTTTTGTAATATTTTTCTCTTAACCAATCAGATAGCTTGTATCATTTGTCAGTGAAACAATTTTCTCTTAGCCAATCAGATAGCTTGTATCATTTGTCACTGAAATAATTTGCTAACCCTAACCAACTCCAAACGAGCCATGTTCTGAGGGGTTTTCTAGCATCCAAACAGGTTAATATACGGAAAAAAAAAGTAGATCCATCGCGACCTGGCAAAATTGACAAAAATTGAGCAAAATAAGTATTTTCCAAAATGAAGCCCAATACCCCCAAACCAGCCGTGTTCGTGTTCGATGGATGCTAGAAGTAGCATCCATCGAATTTTTCCCCACTCGGGTTAGGGCAATTTGCTCTTAGCCAATCAGATAGCTCGTTTCATTTGTCAGTGAAATAATTTGCTCTTAGCCAATCAGATGGCTCGTTTCATTTGTAATATTTTTCTCTTAGCCAATCAGATAGCTTGTATCATTTGTCAATGAAATAATTTGCTAACCCTAACCCACTCCAAACGAGCCATGTTGTGAGGTGTTTTCTAGCATCCAAACAGGTATTATAATATACGGAAAATAAAGTAGATCCATCACGACCTTGCAAAATTGACCAAAATTGAGCAAAATAAGTATTTTCCAAAATGAAGCCCAATACCCCCAAACGAGCCATGTTCTGAGGAATCTTCTAGCATCCAAACAGGTTAATATACGGAAATAAAGTAGAGCCATCGCGACCTGGCAAAATTGACAAAAATTGAGCAAAATAAGTATTTTCCAAAATGAAGCCCAATACCCCCAAACCAGCCGTGTTCGTGTTCGATGGATGCTAGAAGTAGCATCCATCGAATTTTTCCCCACTCGGGTTAGGGCAATTTGCTCTTAGCCAATCAGATAGCTCGTTTCATTTGTCAGTGAAATTATTTGCTCTTAGCCAATCAGATGGTTCGTTTCTTTTGTAATATTTTTCTCTTAACCAATCAGATAGCTTGTATCATTTGTCAGTGAAACAATTTTCTCTTAGCCAATCAGATAGCTTGTATCATTTGTCACTGAAATAATTTGCTAACCCTAACCAACTCCAAACGAGCCATGTTCTGAGGGGTTTTCTAGCATCCAAACAGGTTAATATACGGAAAAAAAAAGTAGATCCATCGCGACCTGGCAAAATTGACAAAAATTGAGCAAAATAAGTATTTTCCAAAATGAAGCCCAATACCCCCAAACGAGCCATGTTCTGAGGAATCTTCTAGCATCCAAACATGTTAATATACGGAAATAAAGTAGAGCCATCGCAACCTGGCAAAATTGACAAAAATTGAGCAAAATAAGTATTTTCCAAAATGAAGCCCAATACCCCCAAACCAGCCGTGTTCGTGTTCGATGGATGCTAGAAGTAGCATCCATCGAATTTTTCCCCACTCGGGTTAGGGCAATTTGCTCTTAGCCAATCAGATAGCTCGTTTCATTTGTCAGTGAAATTATTTGCTCTTAGCCAATCAGATGGTTCGTTTCATTTGTAATATTTTTCTCTTAGCCAATCAGATAGCTTGTATTATTTGTCAGTGAAACAATTTTCTCTTAGCCAATCAGATAGCTTGTATCATTTGTCACTGAAATAATTTGCTAACCCTAACCCACTCCAAACGAGCCATGTTCTGAGGGGTTTTCTAGCATCCAAACAGGTTAATATACGGAAAAAAAAGTAGATCCATCGCGACCTGGCAAAATTGACAAAAATTGAGCAAAATAAGTATTTTCCAAAATGAAGCCCAATACCCCCAAACGAGCCATGTTCTGAGGAATCTTCTAGCATCCAAACATGTTAATATACGGAAATAAAGTAGAGCCATCGCAACCTGGCAAAATTGACAAAAATTGAGCAAAATAAGTATTTTCCAAAATGAAGCCCAATACCCCCAAACCAGCCGTGTTCGTGTTCGATGGATGCTAGAAGTAGCATCCATCGAATTTTTCCCCACTCGGGTTAGGGCAATTTGCTCTTAGCCAATCAGATAGCTCGTTTCATTTGTCAGTGAAATTATTTGCTCTTAGCCAATCAGATGGTTCGTTTCATTTGTAATATTTTTCTCTTAGCCAATCAGATAGCTTGTATTATTTGTCAGTGAAACAATTTTCTCTTAGCCAATCAGATAGCTTGTATCATTTGTCACTGAAATAATTTGCTAACCCTAACCCACTCCAAACGAGCCATGTTCTGAGGGGTTTTCTAGCATCCAAACAGGTTAATATACGGAAAAAAAAAGTAGATCCATCGCGACCTGGCAAAATTGACAAAAATTGAGCAAAATAAGTATTTTCCAAAATGAAGCCCAATACCCCCAAACGAGCCATGTTCTGAGGAATCTTCTAGCATCCAAACAGGTTAATATACGGAAAATAAAGTAGATCCATCACGACCTTGCAAAATTGACCAAAATTGAGCAAAATAAGTATTTTCCAAAATGAAGCCCAATACCCCCAAACGAGCCATGTTCTGAGGAATCTTCTAGCATCCAAACAGGTTAATATACGGAAATAAAGTAGAGCCATCGCGACCTGGCAAAATTGACAAAAATTGAGCAAATTAAGTATTTTTTCCAAAATGAAGCCCAATACCCCCAAACCAGCCGTGTTCGTGTTCGATGGATGCTAGAAGTAGCATCCATCGAATTTTTCCCCACTCGGGTTAGGGCAATTTGCTCTTAGCCAATCAGATAGCTCGTTTCATTTGTCAGTGAAATTATTTGCTCTTAGCCAATCAGATGGCTCGTTTCATTTGTAATATTTTTCTCTTAGCCAATCAGATAGCTTGTATCATTTGTCACTGAAATAATTTGCTAACCCTAACCCACTCCAAACGAGCCATGTTCTGAGGTGTTTTCTAGCATCCAAACAGGTTAATATACGGAAAATAAAGTAGATCCATCACGACCTTGCAAAATTGACCAAAATTGAGCAAAATAAGTATTTTCCAAAATGAAGCCCAATACCCCCAAACGAGCCATGTTCTGAGGAATCTTCTAGCATCCAAACAGGTTAATATACGGAAATAAAGTAGAGCCATCGCGACCTGGCAAAATTGACAAAAATTGAGCAAAATAAGTATTTTCCAAAATGAAGCCCAATACCCCCAAACCAGCCGTGTTCGTGTTCGATGGATGCTAGAAGTAGCATCCATCGAATTTTTCCCCACTCGGGTTAGGGCAATTTGCTCTTAGCCAATCAGATAGCTCGTTTCATTTGTCAGTGAAATTATTTGCTCTTAGACAATCAGATATTTCGTTTGTTTTGTAATATTTTTCTCTTAACCAATCAGATAGCTTGTATCATTTGTCAGTGAAACAATTTTCTCTTAGCCAATCAGATAGCTTGTATCATTTGTCACTGAAATAATTTGCTAACCCTAACCCACTCCAAACGAGCCATGTTCTGAGGGGTTTTCTAGCATCCAAACAGGTTAATATACGGAAAAAAAAGTAGATCCATCACGAACTGGCAAAATTGACAAAAATTGAGCAAAATAAGTATTTTCCAAAAGGAAGCCCAATACCCCCAAACCAGCCGTGTTCGTGTTCGATGGATGCTAGAAGTAGCATCCATCGAATTTTTCCCCACTCGGGTTAGGGCAATTTGCTCTTAGCCAATCAGATAGCTCGTTTCATTTGTCAGTGAAATTATTTGCTCTTAGCCAATCAGATGGTTCGTTTCTTTTGTAATATTTTTCTCTTAACCAATCAGATAGCTTGTATCATTTGTCAGTGAAACAATTTTCTCTTAGCCAATCAGATAGCTTGTATCATTTGTCACTGAAATAATTTGCTAACCCTAACCCACTCCAAACGAGCCATGTTCTGAGGGGTTTTCTAGCATCCAAACAGGTTAATATACGGAAAAACAAGTAGATCCATCGCGACCTGGCAAAATTGACAAAAATTGAGCAAAATAAGTATTTTCCAAAATGAAGCCCAATACCCCCAAACCAGCCGTGTTCGTGTTCGATGGATGCTAGAAGTAGCATCCATCGAATTTTTCCCCACTCGGGTTAGGGCAATTTGTTCTTAGCCAATCAGATAGCTCGTTTCATTTGTCAGTGAAGTAATTTGCTCTTAGCCAATCAGATGGCTCGTTTCATTTGTAATATTTTTCTCTTAGCCAATCAGATAGCTTGTATCATTTGTCACTGAAATAATTTGCTAACCCTAACCCACTCCAAACGAGCCATGTTCTGAGGGGTTTTCTAGCATCCAAACAGGTTAATATACGAAAAAAAAAGTAGATCCATCGCGACCTGGCAAAATTGACAAAAATTGAGCAAAATAAGTATTTTCCAAAATGAAGCCCAATACCCCCAAACCAGCCGTGTTCGTGTTCGATGGATGCTAGAAGTAGCATCCATCGAATTTTTCCCCACTCGGGTTAGGGCAATTTGTTCTTAGCCAATCAGATAGCTCGTTTCATTTGTCAGTGAAGTAATTTGCTCTTAGCCAATCAGATGGCTCGTTTCATTTGTAATATTTTTCTCTTAGCCAATCAGATAGCTTGTATCATTTGTCACTGAAATAATTTGCTAACCCTAACCCACTCCAAACGAGCCATGTTGTGAGGTGTTTTCTAGCATCCAAACAGGTTAATATACGGAAAATAAAGTAGATCCATCACGACCTTGCAAAATTGACCAAAATTGAGCAAAATAAGTATTTTCGAAAATGAAGCACAATACCCCCAAACCTCCCGTGTTCGTGTTTGATGGATGCTAGAAGTAGCATCCTTGGAGTTTTTCCCCACTCGGGTTAGGATAATTTGCTCTTAGCCAATCAGATAGCTCGTTTCATTTGTCAGTGAAATTATTTGCTCTTAGCCAATCAGATGGTTCGTTTCATTTGTAATATTTTTCTCTTAGCCAATCAGATAGCTTGTATTATTTGTCAGTGAAACAATTTTCTCTTAGCCAATCAGATAGCTTGTATCATTTGTCACTGAAATAATTTGCTAACCCTAACCCACTCCAAACGAGCCATGTTCTGAGGGGTTTTCTAGCATCCAAACAGGTAAATATACGGAAAAAAAAGTAGATCCATCGCGACCTGGCAAAATTGACAAAAATTGAGCAAAATAAGTATTTTCCAAAATGAAGCCCAATACCCCCAAACGAGCCATGTTCTGAGGAATCTTCTAGCATCCAAACATGTTAATATACGGAAATAAAGTAGAGCCATCGCAACCTGGCAAAATTGACAAAAATTGAGCAAAATAAGTATTTTCCAAAATGAAGCCCAATACCCCCAAACCAGCCGTGTTCGTGTTCGATGGATGCTAGAAGTAGCATCCATCGAATTTTTCCCCACTCGGGTTAGGGCAATTTGCTCTTAGCCAATCAGATAGCTCGTTTCATTTGTCAGTGAAATTATTTGCTCTTAGCCAATCAGATGGTTCGTTTCATTTGTAATATTTTTCTCTTAACCAATCAGATAGCTTGTATCATTTGTCAGTGAAACAATTTTCTCTTAGCCAATCAGATAGCTTGTATCATTTGTCACTGAAATAATTTGCTAACCCTAACCCACTCCAAACGAGCCATGTTCTGAGGGGTTTTCTAGCATCCAAACAGGTTAATATACGAAAAAAAAAGTAGATCCATCGCGACCTGGCAAAATTGACAAAAATTGAGCAAAATAAGTATTTTCCAAAATGAAGCCCAATACCCCCAAACCAGCCGTGTTCGTGTTCGATGGATGCTACAAGTAGCATCCATCGAATTTTTCCCCACTCGGGTTAGGGCAATTTGCTCTTAGCCAATCAGATAGCTCGTTTCATTTGTCAGTGAAATAATTTGCTCTTAGCCAATCAGATGGCTCGTTTCATTTGTAATATTTTTCTCTTAGCCAATCAGATAGCTTGTATCATTTGTCACTGAAATAATTTGCTAACCCTAACCCACTCCAAACGAGCCATGTTCTGAGGTGTTTTCTAGCATCCAAACAGGTTAATATACGGAAAATAAAGTAGATCCATCACGACCTTGCAAAATTGACCAAAATTGAGCAAAATAAGTATTTTCCAAAATGAAGCCCAATACCCCCAAACGAGCCATGTTCTGAGGAATCTTCTAGCATCCAAACAGGTTAATATACGGAAATAAAGTAGAGCCATCGCGACCTGGCAAAATTGACAAAAATTGAGCAAAATAAGTATTTTCCAAAATGAAGCCCAATACCCCCAAACCAGCCGTGTTCGTGTTCGATGGATGCTAGAAGTAGCATCCATCGAATTTTTCCCCACTCGGGTTAGGGCAATTTGCTCTTAGCCAATCAGATAGCTCGTTTCATTTGTCAGTGAAATTATTTGCTCTTAGCCAATCAGATGGTTCGTTTCTTTTGTAATATTTTTCTCTTAACCAATCAGATAGCTTGTATCATTTGTCAGTGAAACAATTTTCTCTTAGCCAATCAGATAGCTTGTATCATTTGTCACTGAAATAATTTGCTAACCCTAACCCACTCCAAACGAGCCATGTTCTGAGGGGTTTTCTAGCATCCAAACAGGTTAATATACGGAAAAAAAAAGTAGATCCATCGCGACCTGGCAAAATTGACAAAAATTGAGCAAAATAAGTATTTTCCAAAATGAAGCCCAATACCCCCAAACCAGCCGTGTTCGTGTTCGATGGATGCTAGAAGTAGCATCCATCGAATTTTTCCCCACTCGGGTTAGGGCAATTTGCTCTTAGCCAATCAGATAGCTCGTTTCATTTGTCAGTGAAATTATTTGCTCTTAGCCAATCAGATGGTTCGTTTCATTTGTAATATTTTTCTCTTAGCCAATCAGATAGCTTGTATTATTTGTCAGTGAAACAATTTTCTCTTAGCCAATCAGATAGCTTGTATCATTTGTCACTGAAATAATTTGCTTACCCTAACCCATTCCAAACGAGCCATGTTCTGAGGGGTTTTCTAGCATCCAAACAGGTTAATATACGGAAAAAAAAGTAGATCCATCGCGACCTGGCAAAATTGACAAAAATTGAGCAAAATAAGTATTTTCCAAAATGAAGCCCAATACCCCCAAACGAGCCATGTTCTGAGGAATCTTCTAGCATCCAAACATGTTAATATACGAAAATAAAGTAGAGCCATCGCAACCTGGCAAAATTGACAAAAATTGAGCAAAATAAGTATTTTCCAAAATGAAGCCCAATACCCCCAAACCAGCCGTGTTCGTGTTCGATGGATGCTAGAAGTAGCATCCATCGAATTTTTCCCCACTCGGGTTAGGGCAATTTGCTCTTAGCCAATCAGATAGCTCGTTTCATTTGTCAGTGAAATTATTTGCTCTTAGCCAATCAGATGGTTCGTTTCATTTGTAATATTTTTCTCTTAGCCAATCAGATAGCTTGTATTATTTGTCAGTGAAACAATTTTCTCTTAGCCAATCAGATAGCTTGTATCATTTGTCACTGAAATAATTTGCTAACCCTAACCCACTCCAAACGAGCCATGTTCTGAGGGGGTTTTTAGCATCCAAACAGGTTAATATACGGAAAAAAAAGTAGATCCATCGCGACCTGGCAAAATTGACAAAAATTGAGCAGAATAAGTATTTTCCAAAATGAAGCACAATACCCCCAAACGAGCCATGTTCTGAGGAATCTTCTAGCATCCAAACAGGTTAATATACGGAAAATAAAGTAGATCCATCACGACCTTGCAAAATTGACCAAAATTGAGCAAAATAAGTATTTTCCAAAATGAAGCCCAATACCCCCAAACGAGCCATGTTCTGAGGAATCTTCTAGCATCCAAACAGGTTAATATACGGAAATAAAGTAGAGCCATCGCGACCTGGCAAAATTGACAAAAATTGAGCAAATTAAGTATTTTCCAAAATGAAGCCCATACCCCCAAACCAGCCGTGTTCGTGTTCGATGGATGCTAGAAGTAGCATCCATCGAATTTTTCCCCACTCGGGTTAGGGCAATTTGCTCTTAGCCAATCAGATAGCTCGTTTCATTTGTCAGTGAAATAATTTGCTCTTAGCCAATCAGATGGCTCGTTTCATTTGTAATATTTTTCTCTTAGCCAATCAGATAGCTTGTATCATTTGTCACTGAAATAATTTGCTAACCCTAACCCACTCCAAACGAGCCATGTTCTGAGGTGTTTTCTAGCATCCAAACAGGTTAATATACGGAAAATAAAGTAGATCCATCACGACCTTGCAAAATTGACCAAAATTGAGCAAAATAAGTATTTTCCAAAATGAAGCCCAATACCCCCAAACGAGCCATGTTCTGAGGAATCTTCTAGCATCCAAACAGGTTAATATACGGAAATAAAGTAGAGCCATCGCGACCTGGCAAAATTGACAAAAATTGAGCAAAATAAGTATTTTCCAAAATGAAGCCCAATACCCCCAAACCAGCCGTGTTCGTGTTCGATGGATGCTAGAAGTAGCATCCATCGAATTTTTCCCCACTCGGGTTAGGGCAATTTGCTCTTAGCCAATCAGATAGCTCGTTTCATTTGTCAGTGAAATTATTTGCTCTTAGCCAATCAGATGGTTCGTTTCTTTTGTAATATTTTTCTCTTAACCAATCAGATAGCTTGTATCATTTGTCAGTGAAACAATTTTCTCTTAGCCAATCAGATAGCTTGTATCATTTGTCACTGAAATAATTTGCTAACCCTAACCCACTCCAAACGAGCCATGTTCTGAGGGGTTTTCTAGCATCCAAACAGGTTAATATACGGAAAAAAAAAGTAGATCCATCGCGACCTGGCAAAATTGACAAAAATTGAGCAAAATAAGTATTTTCCAAAATGAAGCCCAATACCCCCAAACCAGCCGTGTTCGTGTTCGATGGATGCTAGAAGTAGCATCCATCGAATTTTTCCCCACTCGGGTTAGGGCAATTTGCTCTTAGCCAATCAGATAGCTCGTTTCATTTGTCAGTGAAATTATTTGCTCTTAGCCAATCAGATGGTTCGTTTCTTTTGTAATATTTTTCTCTTAACCAATCAGATAGCTTGTATCATTTGTCAGTGAAACAATTTTCTCTTAGCCAATCAGATAGCTTGTATCATTTGTCACTGAAATAATTTGCTAACCCTAACCAACTCCAAACGAGCCATGTTCTGAGGGGTTTTCTAGCATCCAAACAGGTTAATATACGGAAAAAAAAAGTAGATCCATCGCGACCTGGCAAAATTGACAAAAATTGAGCAAAATAAGTATTTTCCAAAATGAAGCCCAATACCCCCAAACCAGCCGTGTTCGTGTTCGATGGATGCTAGAAGTAGCATCCATCGAATTTTTCCCCACTCGGGTTAGGGCAATTTGCTCTTAGCCAATCAGATAGCTCGTTTCATTTGTCAGTGAAATAATTTGCTCTTAGCCAATCAGATGGCTCGTTTCATTTGTAATATTTTTCTCTTAGCCAATCAGATAGCTTGTATCATTTGTCAATGAAATAATTTGCTAACCCTAACCCACTCCAAACGAGCCATGTTGTGAGGTGTTTTCTAGCATCCAAACAGGTTAATATACGGAAAATAAAGTAGATCCATCACGACCTTGCAAAATTGACCAAAATTGAGCAAAATAAGTATTTTCCAAAATGAAGCCCAATACCCCCAAACGAGCCATGTTCTGAGGAATCTTCTAGCATCCAAACAGGTTAATATACGGAAAATAAAGTAGATCCATCACGACCTTGCAAAATTGACCAAAATTGAGCAAAATAAGTATTTTCGAAAATGAAGCACAATACCCCCAAACCTCCCGTGTTCGTGTTCGATGGATGCTAGAAGTAGCATCCTTGGAGTTTTTCCCCACTCGGGTTAGGATAATTTGCTCTTAGCCAATCAGATAGCTCGTTTCATTTGTCAGTGAAATTATTTGCTCTTAGCCAATCAGATGGTTCGTTTCATTTGTAATATTTTTCTCTTAGCCAATCAGATAGCTTGTATTATTTGTCAGTGAAACAATTTTCTCTTAGCCAATCAGATAGCTTGTATCATTTGTCACTGAAATAATTTGCTAACCCTAACCCACTCCAAACGAGCCATGTTCTGAGGGGTTTTCTAGCATCCAAACAGGTTAATATACGGAAAAAAAAGTAGATCCATCGCGACCTGGCAAAATTGACAAAAATTGAGCAAAATAAGTATTTTCCAAAATGAAGCCCAATACCCCCAAACGAGCCATGTTCTGAGGAATCTTCTAGCATCTAAACATGTTAATATACGGAAATAAAGTAGAGCCATCGCAACCTGGCAAAATTGACAAAAATTGAGCAAAATAAGTATTTTCCAAAATGAAGCCCAATACCCCCAAACCAGCCGTGTTCGTGTTCGATGGATGCTAGAAGTAGCATCCATCGAATTTTTCCCCACTCGGGTTAGGGCAATTTGCTCTTAGCCAATCAGATAGCTCGTTTCATTTGTCAGTGAAATTATTTGCTCTTAGCCAATCAGATGGTTCGTTTCATTTGTAATATTTTTCTCTTAGCCAATCAGATAGCTTGTATTATTAGTCAGTGAAACAATTTTCTCTTAGCCAATCAGATAGCTTGTATCATTTGTCACTGAAATAATTTGCTAACCCTAACCCACTCCAAACGAGCCATGTTCTGAGGGGTTTTCTAGCATCCAAACAGGTTAATATACGAAAAAAAAAGTAGATCCATCGCGACCTGGCAAAATTGACAAAAATTGAGCAAAATAAGTATTTTCCAAAATGAAGCCCAATACCCCCAAACCAGCCGTGTTCGTGTTCGATGGATGCTAGAAGTAGCATCCATCGAATTTTTCCCCACTCGGGTTAGGGCAATTTGCTCTTAGCCAATCAGATAGCTCGTTTCATTTGTCAGTGAAATAATTTGCTCTTAGCCAATCAGATGGCTCGTTTCATTTGTAATATTTTTCTCTTAGCCAATCAGATAGCTTGTATCATTTGTCACTGAAATAATTTGCTAACCCTAAACCCACTCCAAACGAGCCATGTTCTGAGGTGTTTTCTAGCATCCAAACAGGTTAATATACGGAAAATAAAGTAGATCCATCACGACCTTGCAAAATTGACCAAAATTGAGCAAGATAAGTATTTTCCAAAATGAAGCCCAATACCCCCAAACGAGCCATGTTCTGAGGAATCTTCTAGCATCCAAACAGGTTAATATACGGAAATAAAGTAGAGCCATCGCGACCTGGCAAAATTGACAAAAATTGAGCAAATTAAGAATTTTCCAAAATGAAGCCCAATACCCCCAAACCAGCCGTGTTCGTGTTCGATGGATGCTAGAAGTAGCATCCATCGAATTTTTCCCCACTCGGGTTAGGGCAATTTGCTCTTAGCCAATCAGATAGCTCGTTTCATTTGTCAGTTAAATTATTTGCTCTTAGCCAATCAGATGGTTCGTTTCTTTTGTAATATTTTTCTCTTAACCAATCAGATAGCTTGTATCATTTGTCAGTGAAACAATTTTCTCTTAACCAATCAGATAGCTTGTATCATTTGTCACTGAAATAATTTGCTAACCCTAACCCACTCCAAACGAGCCATGTTCTGAGGGGTTTTCTAGCATCCAAACAGGTTAATATACGGAAAAAAAAGTAGATCCATCGCGACCTGGCAAAATTGACAAAAATTGAGCAAAATAAGTATTTTCCAAAATGCAGCCCAATACCCCCAAACCAGCCGTGTTCGTGTTCGATGGATGCTACAAGTAGCATCCATCGAATTTTTCCCCACTCGGGTTAGGGCAATTTGCTCTTAGCCAATCAGATAGCTCGTTTCATTTGTCAGTGAAATAATTTGCTCTTAGCCAATCAGATGGCTCGTTTCATTTGTAATATTTTTCTCTTAGCCAATCAGATAGCTTGTATCATTTGTCACTGAAATAATTTGCTAACCCTAACCCACTCCAAACGAGCCATGTTCTGAGGTGTTTTCTAGCATCCAAACAGGTTAATATACGGAAAATAAAGTAGATCCATCACGACCTTGCAAAATTGACCAAAATTGAGCAAAATAAGTATTTTCCAAAATGAAGCCCAATACCCCCAAACGAGCCATGTTCTGAGGAATCTTCTAGCATCCAAACAGGTTAATATACGGAAATAAAGTAGAGCCATCGCGACCTGGCAAAATTGACAAAAATTGAGCAAAATAAGTATTTTCCAAAATGAAGCCCAATACCCCCAAACCAGCCGTGTTCGTGTTCGATGGATGCTAGAAGTAGCATCCATCGAATTTTTCCCCACTCGGGTTAGGGCAATTTGCTCTTAGCCAATCAGATAGCTCGTTTCATTTGTCAGTGAAATTATTTGCTCTTAGCCAATCAGATGGTTCGTTTCTTTTGTAATATTTTTCTCTTAACCAATCAGATAGCTTGTATCATTTGTCAGTGAAACAATTTTCTCTTAGCCAATCAGATAGCTTGTATCATTTGTCACTGAAATAATTTGCTAACCCTAACCCACTCCAAACGAGCCATGTTCTGAGGGGTTTTCTAGCATCCAAACAGGTTAATATACGGAAAAAAAAAGTAGATCCATCGCGACCTGGCAAAATTGACAAAAATTGAGCAAAATAAGTATTTTCCAAAATGAAGCCCAATACCCCCAAACCAGCCGTGTTCGTGTTCGATGGATGCTAGAAGTAGCATCCATCGAATTTTTCCCCACTCGGGTTAGGGCAATTTGCTCTTAGCCAATCAGATAGCTCGTTTCATTTGTCAGTGAAATAATTTGCTCTTAGCCAATCAGATGGCTCGTTTCATTTGTAATATTTTTCTCTTAGCCAATCAGATAGCTTGTATCATTTGTCAATGAAATAATTTGCTAACCCTAACCCACTCCAAACGAGCCATGTTGTGAGGTGTTTTCTAGCATCCAAACAGGTTAATATACGGAAAATAAAGTAGATCCATCACGACCTTGCAAAATTGACCAAAATTGAGCAAAATAAGTATTTTCGAAAATGAAGCACAATACCCCCAAACCTCCCGTGTTCGTGTTCGATGGATGCTAGAAGTAGCATCCTTGGAGTTTTTCCCCACTCGGGTTAGGATAATTTGCTCTTAGCCAATCAGATAGCTCGTTTCATTTGTCAGTGAAATTATTTGCTCTTAGCCAATCAGATGGTTCGTTTCATTTGTAATATTTTTCTCTTAGCCAATCAGATAGCTTGTATTATTTGTCAGTGAAACAATTTTCTCTTAGCCAATCAGATAGCTTGTATCATTTGTCACTGAAATAATTTGCTAACCCTAACCCACTCCAAACGAGCCATGTTCTGAGGTGTTTTCTAGCATCCAAACAGGTTAATATACGGAAAAAAAAGTAGATCCATCGCGAAGTGGCAAAATTGACAAAAATTGAGCAAAATAAGTATTTTCCAAAATGAAGCCCAATACCCCCAAACGAGCCATGTTCTGAGGAATCTTCTAGCATCCAAACATGTTAATATACGGAAATAAAGTAGAGCCATCGCAACCTGGCAAAATTGACAAAAATTGAGCAAAATAAGTATTTTCCAAAATGAAGCCCAATACCCCCAAACCAGCCGTGTTCGTGTTCGATGGATGCTAGAAGTAGCATCCATCGAATTTTTCCCCACTCGGGTTAGGGCAATTTGCTCTTAGCCAATCAGATAGCTCGTTTCATTTGTCAGTGAAATTATTTGCTCTTAGCCAATCAGATGGCTCGTTTCATTTGTAATATTTTTCTCTTAACCAATCAGATAGCTTGTATCATTTGTCAGTGAAACAATTTTCTCTTAGCCAATCAGATAGCTTGTATCATTTGTCACTGAAATAATTTGCTAACCCTAACCCACTCCAAACGAGCCATGTTCTGAGGGGTTTTCTAGCATCCAAACAGGTTAATATACGGAAAAAAAAGTAGATCCATCGCGACCTGGCAAAATTGACAAAAATTGAGCAAAATAAGTATTTTCCAAAATGAAGCCCAATACCCCCAAACCAGCCGTGTTCGTGTTCGATGGATGCTAGAAGTAGCATCCATCGAATTTTTCCCCACTCGGGTTAGGGCAATTTGCTCTTAGCCAATCAGATAGCTCGTTTCATTTGTCAGTGAAATTATTTGCTCTTAGCCAATCAGATGGTTCGTTTCTTTTGTAATATTTTTCTCTTAACCAATCAGATAGCTTGTATCATTTGTCAGTGAAACAATTTTCTCTTAGCCAATCAGATAGCTTGTATCATTTGTCACTGAAATAATTTGCTAACCCTAACCCACTCCAAACGAGCCATGTTCTGAGGGGTTTTCTAGCATCCAAACAGGTTAATATACGGAAAAAAAAAGTAGATCCATCGCGACCTGGCAAAATTGACAAAAATTGAGCAAAATAAGTATTTTCCAAAATGAAGCCCAATACCCCCAAACCAGCCGTGTTCGTGTTCGATGGATGCTAGAAGTAGCATCCATCGAATTTTTCCCCACTCGGGTTAGGGCAATTTGCTCTTAGCCAATCAGATAGCTCGTTTCATTTGTCAGTGAAATAATTTGCTCTTAGCCAATCAGATGGCTCGTTTCATTTGTAATATTTTTCTCTTAGCCAATCAGATAGCTTGTATCATTTGTCAATGAAATAATTTGCTAACCCTAACCCACTCCAAACGAGCCATGTTGTGAGGTGTTTTCTAGCATCCAAACAGGTTAATATACGGAAAATAAAGTAGATCCATCACGACCTTGCAAAATTGACCAAAATTGAGCAAAATAAGTATTTTCGAAAATGAAGCACAATACCCCCAAACCTCCCGTGTTCGTGTTCGATGGATGCTAGAAGTAGCATCCTTGGAGTTTTTCCCCACTCGGGTTAGGATAATTTGCTCTTAGCCAATCAGATAGCTCGTTTCATTTGTCAGTGAAATTATTTGCTCTTAGCCAATCAGATGGTTCGTTTCATTTGTAATATTTTTCTCTTAGCCAATCAGATAGCTTGTATTATTTGTCAGTGAAACAATTTTCTCTTAGCCAATCAGATAGCTTGTATCATTTGTCACTGAAATAATTTGCTAACCCTAACCCACTCCAAACGAGCCATGTTCTGAGGTGTTTTCTAGCATCCAAACAGGTTAATATACGGAAAAAAAAGTAGATCCATCGCGACCTGGCAAAATTGACAAAAATTGAGCAAAATAAGTATTTTCCAAAATGAAGCCCAATACCCCCAAACGAGCCATGTTCTGAGGAATCTTCTAGCATCCAAACATGTTAATATACGGAAATAAAGTAGAGCCATCGCAACCTGGCAAAATTGACAAAAATTGAGCAAAATAAGTATTTTCCAAAATGAAGCCCAATACCCCCAAACCAGCCGTGTTCGTGTTCGATGGATGCTAGAAGTAGCATCCATCGAATTTTTCCCCACTCGGGTTAGGGCAATTTGCTCTTAGCCAATCAGATAGCTCGTTTCATTTGTCAGTGAAATTATTTGCTCTTAGCCAATCAGATGGTTCGTTTCTTTTGTAATATTTTTCTCTTAACCAATCAGATAGCTTGTATCATTTGTCAGTGAAACAATTTTCTCTTAGCCAATCAGATAGCTTGTATCATTTGTCACTGAAATAATTTGCTAACCCTAACCCACTCCAAACGAGCCATGTTCTGAGGGGTTTTCTAGCATCCAAACAGGTTAATATACGGAAAAAAAAAGTAGATCCATCGCGACCTGGCAAAATTGACAAAAATTGAGCAAAATAAGTATTTTCCAAAATGAAGCCCAATACCCCCAAACCAGCCGTGTTCGTGTTCGATGGATGCTAGAAGTAGCATCCATCGAATTTTTCCCCACTCGGGTTAGGGCAATTTGCTCTTAGCCAATCAGATAGCTCGTTTCATTTGTCAGTGAAATAATTTGCTCTTAGCCAATCAGATGGCTCGTTTCATTTGTAATATTTTTCTCTTAGCCAATCAGATAGCTTGTATCATTTGTCAATGAAATAATTTGCTAACCCTAACCCACTCCAAACGAGCCATGTTGTGAGGTGTTTTCTAGCATCCAAACAGGTTAATATACGGAAAATAAAGTAGATCCATCACGACCTTGCAAAATTGACCAAAATTGAGCAAAATAAGTATTTTCGAAAATGAAGCACAATACCCCCAAACCTCCCGTGTTCGTGTTCGATGGATGCTAGAAGTAGCATCCTTGGAGTTTTTCCCCACTCGGGTTAGGATAATTTGCTCTTAGCCAATCAGATAGCTCGTTTCATTTGTCAGTGAAATTATTTGCTCTTAGCCAATCAGATGGTTCGTTTCATTTGTAATATTTTTCTCTTAGCCAATCAGATAGCTTGTATTATTTGTCAGTGAAACAATTTTCTCTTAGCCAATCAGATAGCTTGTATCATTTGTCACTGAAATAATTTGCTAACCCTAACCCACTCCAAACGAGCCATGTTCTGAGGTGTTTTCTAGCATCCAAACAGGTTAATATACGGAAAAAAAAGTAGATCCATCGCGACCTGGCAAAATTGACAAAAATTGAGCAAAATAAGTATTTTCCAAAATGAAGCCCAATACCCCCAAACGAGCCATGTTCTGAGGAATCTTCTAGCATCCAAACATGTTAATATACGGAAATAAAGTAGAGCCATCGCAACCTGGCAAAATTGACAAAAATTGAGCAAAATAAGTATTTTCCAAAATGAAGCCCAATACCCCCAAACCAGCCGTGTTCGTGTTCGATGGATGCTAGAAGTAGCATCCATCGAATTTTTCCCCACTCGGGTTAGGGCAATTTGCTCTTAGCCAATCAGATAGCTCGTTTCATTTGTCAGTGAAATTATTTGCTCTTAGCCAATCAGATGGCTCGTTTCATTTGTAATATTTTTCTCTTAACCAATCAGATAGCTTGTATCATTTGTCAGTGAAACAATTTTCTCTTAGCCAATCAGATAGCTTGTATCATTTGTCACTGAAATAATTTGCTAACCCTAACCCACTCCAAACGAGCCATGTTCTGAGGGGTTTTCTAGCATCCAAACAGGTTAATATACGGAAAAAAAAGTAGATCCATCGCGACCTGGCAAAATTGACAAAAATTGAGCAAAATAAGTATTTTCCAAAATGAAGCCCAATACCCCCAAACCAGCCGTGTTCGTGTTCGATGGATGCTAGAAGTAGCATCCATCGAATTTTTCCCCACTCGGGTTAGGGCAATTTGCTCTTAGCCAATCAGATAGCTCGTTTCATTTGTCAGTGAAATAATTTGCTCTTAGCCAATCAGATGGCTCGTTTCATTTGTAATATTTTTCTCTTAGCCAATCAGATAGCTTGTATCATTTGTCACTGAAATAATTTGCTAACCCTAACCCTAACCCTAACCCTAGGGTTAGGGTTAGGGTTAGGGGTTAGGGGTTAGGGGTTAAGGGTTAGGGTTAAGGGTTAGGGTTAGGGTTAGGGTTAGGGTTAGGGTTAGGGTTAGGGTTAGGGTTAGGGGTTAGGGGTTAGGGGTTAGGGGTTAGGGGTTAGGGGTTAGGGGTTAGGGGTTAGGGGTTAGGGTTAGGGTTAGGGTTAGGGTTAGGGTTAGGGTTAGGGTTAGGGTTAGGGTTAGGGTTAGGGTTAGGGTTAGGGTTAGGGTTAGGGTTAGGGTTAGGGTTAGGGTTAGGGTTAGGGTTAGGGTTAGGGTTAGGGTTAGGGTTAGGGTTAGGGTTAGGGTTAGGGTTAGGGTTAGGGTTAGGGTTAGGGTTAGGGTTAGGGTTAGGGTTAGGGTTAGGGTTAGGGTTAGGGTTAGGGTTAGGGTTAGGGTTAGGGTTAGGGTTAGGGTTAGGGTTAGGGTTAGGGTTAGGGTTAGGGTTAGGGTTAGGGTTAGGGTTAGGGTTAGGGTTAGGGTTAGGGTTAGGGTTAGGGTTAGGGTTAGGGTTAGGGTTAGGGTTAGGGTTAGGGTTAGGGTTAGGGTTAGGGTTAGGGTTAGGGTTAGGGTTAGGGTTAGGGTTAGGGTTAGGGTTAGGGTTAGGGTTAGGGTTAGGGTTAGGGTTAGGGTTAGGGTTAGGGTTAGGGTTAGGGTTAGGGTTAGGGTTAGGGTTAGGGTTAGGGTTAGGGTTAGGGTTAGGGTTAGGGTTAGGGTTAGGGTTAGGGTTAGGGTTAGGGTTAGGGTTAGGGTTAGGGTTAGGGTTAGGGTTAGGGTTAGGGTTAGGGTTAGGGTTAGGGTTAGGGTTAGGGTTAGGGTTAGGGTTAGGGTTAGGGTTAGGGTTAGGGTTAGGGTTAGGGTTAGGGTTAGGGTTAGGGTTAGGGTTAGGGTTAGGGTTAGGGTTAGGGTTAGGGTTAGGGTTAGGGTTAGGGTTAGGGTTAGGGTTAGGGTTAGGGTTAGGGTTAGGGTTAGGGTTAGGGTTAGGGTTAGGGTTAGGGTTAGGGTTAGGGTTAGGGTTAGGGTTAGGGTTAGGGTTAGGGTTAGGGTTAGGGTTAGGGTTAGGGTTAGGGTTAGGGTTAGGGTTAGGGTTAGGGTTAGGGTTAGGGTTAGGGTTAGGGTTAGGGTTAGGGTTAGGGTTAGGGTTAGGGTTAGGGTTAGGGTTAGGGTTAGGGTTAGGGTTAGGGTTAGGGTTAGGGTTAGGGTTAGGGTTAGGGTTAGGGTTAGGGTTAGGGTTAGGGTTAGGGTTAGGGTTAGGGTTAGGGTTAGGGTTAGGGTTAGGGTTAGGGTTAGGGTTAGGGTTAGGGTTAGGGTTAGGGTTAGGGTTAGGGTTAGGGTTAGGGTTAGGGTTAGGGTTAGGGTTAGGGTTAGGGTTAGGGTTAGGGTTAGGGTTAGGGTTAGGGTTAGGGTTAGGGTTAGGGTTAGGGTTAGGGTTAGGGTTAGGGTTAGGGTTAGGGTTAGGGTTAGGGTTAGGGTTAGGGTTAGGGTTAGGGTTAGGGTTAGGGTTAGGGTTAGGGTTAGGGTTAGGGTTAGGGTTAGGGTTAGGGTTAGGGTTAGGGTTAGGGTTAGGGTTAGGGTTAGGGTTAGGGTTAGGGTTAGGGTTAGGGTTAGGGTTAGGGTTAGGGTTAGGGTTAGGGTTAGGGTTAGGGTTAGGGTTAGGGTTAGGGTTAGGGTTAGGGTTAGGGTTAGGGTTAGGGTTAGGGTTAGGGTTAGGGTTAGGGTTAGGGTTAGGGTTAGGGTTAGGGTTAGGGTTAGGGTTAGGGTTAGGGTTAGGGTTAGGGTTAGGGTTAGGGTTAGGGTTAGGGTTAGGGTTAGGGTTAGGGTTAGGGTTAGGGTTAGGGTTAGGGTTAGGGTTAGGGTTAGGGTTAGGGTTAGGGTTAGGGTTAGGGTTAGGGTTAGGGTTAGGGTTAGGGTTAGGGTTAGGGTTAGGGTTAGGGTTAGGGTTAGGGTTAGGGTTAGGGTTAGGGTTAGGGTTAGGGTTAGGGTTAGGGTTAGGGTTAGGGTTAGGGTTAGGGTTAGGGTTAGGGTTAGGGTTAGGGTTAGGGTTAGGGTTAGGGTTAGGGTTAGGGTTAGGGTTAGGGTTAGGGTTAGGGTTAGGGTTAGGGTTAGGGTTAGGGTTAGGGTTAGGGTTAGGGTTAGGGTTAGGGTTAGGGTTAGGGTTAGGGTTAGGGTTAGGGTTAGGGTTAGGGTTAGGGTTAGGGTTAGGGTTAGGGTTAGGGTTAGGGTTAGGGTTAGGGTTAGGGTTAGGGTTAGGGTTAGGGTTAGGGTTAGGGTTAGGGTTAGGGTTAGGGTTAGGGTTAGGGTTAGGGTTAGGGTTAGGGTTAGGGTTAGGGTTAGGGTTAGGGTTAGGGTTAGGGTTAGGGTTAGGGTTAGGGTTAGGGTTAGGGTTAGGGTTAGGGTTAGGGTTAGGGTTAGGGTTAGGGTTAGGGTTAGGGTTAGGGTTAGGGTTAGGGTTAGGGTTAGGGTTAGGGTTAGGGTTAGGGTTAGGGTTAGGGTTAGGGTTAGGGTTAGGGTTAGGGTTAGGGTTAGGGTTAGGGTTAGGGTTAGGGTTAGGGTTAGGGTTAGGGTTAGGGTTAGGGTTAGGGTTAGGGTTAGGGTTAGGGTTAGGGTTAGGGTTAGGGTTAGGGTTAGGGTTAGGGTTAGGGTTAGGGTTAGGGTTAGGGTTAGGGTTAGGGTTAGGGTTAGGGTTAGGGTTAGGGTTAGGGTTAGGGTTAGGGTTAGGGTTAGGGTTAGGGTTAGGGTTAGGGTTAGGGTTAGGGTTAGGGTTAGGGTTAGGGTTAGGGTTAGGGTTAGGGTTAGGGTTAGGGTTAGGGTTAGGGTTAGGGTTAGGGTTAGGGTTAGGGTTAGGGTTAGGGTTAGGGTTAGGGTTAGGGTTAGGGTTAGGGTTAGGGTTAGGGTTAGGGTTAGGGTTAGGGTTAGGGTTAGGGTTAGGGTTAGGGTTAGGGTTAGGGTTAGGGTTAGGGTTAGGGTTAGGGTTAGGGTTAGGGTTAGGGTTAGGGTTAGGGTTAGGGTTAGGGTTAGGGTTAGGGTTAGGGTTAGGGTTAGGGTTAGGGTTAGGGTTAGGGTTAGGGTTAGGGTTAGGGTTAGGGTTAGGGTTAGGGTTAGGGTTAGGGTTAGGGTTAGGGTTAGGGTTAGGGTTAGGGTTAGGGTTAGGGTTAGGGTTAGGGTTAGGGTTAGGGTTAGGGTTAGGGTTAGGGTTAGGGTTAGGGTTAGGGTTAGGGTTAGGGTTAGGGTTAGGGTTAGGGTTAGGGTTAGGGTTAGGGTTAGGGTTAGGGTTAGGGTTAGGGTTAGGGTTAGGGTTAGGGTTAGGGTTAGGGTTAGGGTTAGGGTTAGGGTTAGGGTTAGGGTTAGGGTTAGGGTTAGGGTTAGGGTTAGGGTTAGGGTTAGGGTTAGGGTTAGGGTTAGGGTTAGGGTTAGGGTTAGGGTTAGGGTTAGGGTTAGGGTTAGGGTTAGGGTTAGGGTTAGGGTTAGGGTTAGGGTTAGGGTTAGGGTTAGGGTTAGGGTTAGGGTTAGGGTTAGGGTTAGGGTTAGGGTTAGGGTTAGGGTTAGGGTTAGGGTTAGGGTTAGGGTTAGGGTTAGGGTTAGGGTTAGGGTTAGGGTTAGGGTTAGGGTTAGGGTTAGGGTTAGGGTTAGGGTTAGGGTTAGGGTTAGGGTTAGGGTTAGGGTTAGGGTTAGGGTTAGGGTTAGGGTTAGGGTTAGGGTTAGGGTTAGGGTTAGGGTTAGGGTTAGGGTTAGGGTTAGGGTTAGGGTTAGGGTTAGGGTTAGGGTTAGGGTTAGGGTTAGGGTTAGGGTTAGGGTTAGGGTTAGGGTTAGGGTTAGGGTTAGGGTTAGGGTTAGGGTTAGGGTTAGGGTTAGGGTTAGGGTTAGGGTTAGGGTTAGGGTTAGGGTTAGGGTTAGGGTTAGGGTTAGGGTTAGGGTTAGGGTTAGGGTTAGGGTTAGGGTTAGGGTTAGGGTTAGGGTTAGGGTTAGGGTTAGGGTTAGGGTTAGGGTTAGGGTTAGGGTTAGGGTTAGGGTTAGGGTTAGGGTTAGGGTTAGGGTTAGGGTTAGGGTTAGGGTTAGGGTTAGGGTTAGGGTTAGGGTTAGGGTTAGGGTTAGGGTTAGGGTTAGGGTTAGGGTTAGGGTTAGGGTTAGGGTTAGGGTTAGGGTTAGGGTTAGGGTTAGGGTTAGGGTTAGGGTTAGGGTTAGGGTTAGGGTTAGGGTTAGGGTTAGGGTTAGGGTTAGGGTTAGGGTTAGGGTTAGGGTTAGGGTTAGGGTTAGGGTTAGGGTTAGGGTTAGGGTTAGGGTTAGGGTTAGGGTTAGGGTTAGGGTTAGGGTTAGGGTTAGGGTTAGGGTTAGGGTTAGGGTTAGGGTTAGGGTTAGGGTTAGGGTTAGGGTTAGGGTTAGGGTTAGGGTTAGGGTTAGGGTTAGGGTTAGGGTTAGGGTTAGGGTTAGGGTTAGGGTTAGGGTTAGGGTTAGGGTTAGGGTTAGGGTTAGGGTTAGGGTTAGGGTTAGGGTTAGGGTTAGGGTTAGGGTTAGGGTTAGGGTTAGGGTTAGGGTTAGGGTTAGGGTTAGGGTTAGGGTTAGGGTTAGGGTTAGGGTTAGGGTTAGGGTTAGGGTTAGGGTTAGGGTTAGGGTTAGGGTTAGGGTTAGGGTTAGGGTTAGGGTTAGGGTTAGGGTTAGGGTTAGGGTTAGGGTTAGGGTTAGGGTTAGGGTTAGGGTTAGGGTTAGGGTTAGGGTTAGGGTTAGGGTTAGGGTTAGGGTTAGGGTTAGGGTTAGGGTTAGGGTTAGGGTTAGGGTTAGGGTTAGGGTTAGGGTTAGGGTTAGGGTTAGGGTTAGGGTTAGGGTTAGGGTTAGGGTTAGGGTTAGGGTTAGGGTTAGGGTTAGGGTTAGGGTTAGGGTTAGGGTTAGGGTTAGGGTTAGGGTTAGGGTTAGGGTTAGGGTTAGGGTTAGGGTTAGGGTTAGGGTTAGGGTTAGGGTTAGGGTTAGGGTTAGGGTTAGGGTTAGGGTTAGGGTTAGGGTTAGGGTTAGGGTTAGGGTTAGGGTTAGGGTTAGGGTTAGGGTTAGGGTTAGGGTTAGGGTTAGGGTTAGGGTTAGGGTTAGGGTTAGGGTTAGGGTTAGGGTTAGGGTTAGGGTTAGGGTTAGGGTTAGGGTTAGGGTTAGGGTTAGGGTTAGGGTTAGGGTTAGGGTTAGGGTTAGGGTTAGGGTTAGGGTTAGGGTTAGGGTTAGGGTTAGGGTTAGGGTTAGGGTTAGGGTTAGGGTTAGGGTTAGGGTTAGGGTTAGGGTTAGGGTTAGGGTTAGGGTTAGGGTTAGGGTTAGGGTTAGGGTTAGGGTTAGGGTTAGGGTTAGGGTTAGGGTTAGGGTTAGGGTTAGGGTTAGGGTTAGGGTTAGGGTTAGGGTTAGGGTTAGGGTTAGGGTTAGGGTTAGGGTTAGGGTTAGGGTTAGGGTTAGGGTTAGGGTTAGGGTTAGGGTTAGGGTTAGGGTTAGGGTTAGGGTTAGGGTTAGGGTTAGGGTTAGGGTTAGGGTTAGGGTTAGGGTTAGGGTTAGGGTTAGGGTTAGGGTTAGGGTTAGGGTTAGGGTTAGGGTTAGGGTTAGGGTTAGGGTTAGGGTTAGGGTTAGGGTTAGGGTTAGGGTTAGGGTTAGGGTTAGGGTTAGGGTTAGGGTTAGGGTTAGGGTTAGGGTTAGGGTTAGGGTTAGGGTTAGGGTTAGGGTTAGGGTTAGGGTTAGGGTTAGGGTTAGGGTTAGGGTTAGGGTTAGGGTTAGGGTTAGGGTTAGGGTTAGGGTTAGGGTTAGGGTTAGGGTTAGGGTTAGGGTTAGGGTTAGGGTTAGGGTTAGGGTTAGGGTTAGGGTTAGGGTTAGGGTTAGGGTTAGGGTTAGGGTTAGGGTAGGTTAGGGTTAGGGTTAGGGTTAGGGTGTGGTGAGGGAAGGGGGTGGGGGAGGGGTGTGGGGGTGGGGGAGGGGGAGGGGGAGGGGTGGGGCGTGGGGGTGGGGGTGGGGGATGGGGGAGGGGTGCGGGGGGGGATAGGGTTAGGGTTAGGGTTAGGGTGAGGGTTTGGGTTAGGGTTAGGGTTAGGGGAGGTTAGGGTTAGGGTTAGGGTTAGGGTTAGGGTTAGGGTTAGGGTTAGGGTTAGGGTTAGGGTTAGGGTTAGGGTTAGGGTTTAGGGTTAGGGTTAGGGTTAGGGGTTTAGGGGTTAGGGTTAGGGTTAGGGTTAGGGTCTAGGGTTAGG